>NW_020707778.1:0-2447 GCF_002925995.2 Terrapene triunguis
CGATAACACTGAATTACAGAGGAGCTGACCGCAGCACAATGAGGAAAAAAATCTCAGAAAAAGTCAGAGCTCTGCAAGGCAACTAGCTACTTTTGTGCAGAACTCACAGATGTTGGAGCAAAATAGCAGTAGTCACGTAGCAAAAAACCATCTGTTGCCCTCCACCAGGCCTGAAGAATTAGGCTTTGAGTCAGGGGCCAAAGGCATTCTACAAGGGCAGGCCACGAAATGGCAGGAGATGCACTATGTGCTACTATTGCATCCCATAGCCTGCACTAATCCCTATGGGTATGTCTACACTGCAATTACAAATCTACAGCTGGCCTGTGCCAGCTGGCTTGGGATAAGAGGCTGTTTAATTGCAGTGTAGACGTTGGGGCTTCGGCTGGAGCCTGGGCTCTAGGACCCTCTGAGATGGGAAGGTCCCAGAGCTCAGGCTAAATCCCAAGCCCGAATGTCTACACAGCAATCAAACAGCCCCTTAGCCCAATCCACGCAAGCATGAGTCAGCTGGCACAGGCAAGCCGCAGGTGTCTCATTTCAGTGCAGACATACCCTGAAATGTCTGTGCCCCTGTAGGAAGTGGCACAGGGTGGTGGATCGGCATAGTGGCAAATCTAGGGGCCTCAACCGACAGTTGTTCCCCCTATTATGCCACACTCCAAGTGACCCATGTAGCTACACCACACTGGTTCCACAGCCTGACGGATCCTCCACTGTAATGAAGGAGATCCAGAGTAAAAATATACTGTTAATCTGCTTTTAAAAGGCCCTAGAGCTGTGGAGATGTGAAAGCACCAGGGCCTGCTGTAACCGTGCCTCAGTGGGTCACAACTGAGAATATCAAATTTAGGACAAACTGCTGAGAAATAGGGCAACACAACCCAAAACTGGTGATTATTCTTCCATAGGATATACCAAACCAGCAACAAAAGTAAACTTCTGTTTCACCACACTGGCTAACTAGAAGTCATAAAAGCAGCTTCCTTAGGCATTCCAGCTCTTATACCACCACCAAAAACACTGGATTTAGAGATGAGTGGTTCTTTACAACCAGTCTCAACAAATAAATCACACTGATGCCAATCTTTTAGTATTTAAAATCTAAAGAAAAAAAGAAAGGTGAGAGTTAAAATTGATTAAAGGAATGAAATACATACAATAAATGTGAAGTTCTTGGTTCAGGCTTGTAGCAGTGGTGGAATAAACTGCTGGCTTAAGTCAAGTCTCTGGTTGCTTCCAAATCATTGGAAGGTCCTACCTCAGTCCATTGGTTAGAATGGTCCAATTAGTACAAGTCTATATTCCAGAGGTTTGAGCAGGAAAGAGGCAAAATGGAGGTGTTTCCAGGGCCTTTTATCTCTTCTGCTATGTGGAGGGAATCCCATTGTTCTTACTGTGGAAAAGTACAGTAACAAGATGGTGGTTGGAGTCACATGGACAAGTCACATGCATTTTGCCTAGTCATTGCAGGAAGCCATTGCCTATACTTCAGATGGAATGTCCACAGGACAGTCCATTCAGTGTAGATGGGCATCTCCCATGGTCCATTGTCAGTTAAGTGTTTCTTGATGAGCCACTTAATTTGAATAGTCTCTCCAAGATGTGCTGGCTAACTACCTTGTGGGCATTAACCCAGGAGCATACATTTGAAATCCAGGTATAGAGCAATATTCATAACTTTAAATACAAAAATGATACATGCATACAGATAGCATAATCATAACCAGCAAATCATAACCTTTTCATTGACATCTTACATGCCACGTTTTGTACAAGATTTGTTGCAAATACATAACAGGGGTTGCAATAATTATCTATATGGTCATATTTTAATTAGATGGCATCACATCTGCATATAAAACTAGCCATCAGAATTGTAGTAAAGGTTGTGTGGCACCCTCTGGCAGATCAAATTGTACAGCAGAATTTCAGGAACATTTGTTTTCTGTAGAACGTTTTCCTTTACAGTACAGTGTTAACTTGATGTTAGAAATACACCTCTTGTCTAGAATTATACTGAGCAAATGTAAAATGATTGCATCAGTGCACGAGGTTGACAGTCATTAATAATAAGCCTGTTCTTCCTTTGATACGTGCACATTACAGCTGTCTAAATAACTGAAACATTTGTGAACAATTATTTGGTAAAAAAAAAAAAGAGCTGCCAAAATTTGTAACAAATATTGGCAGAGTACCACTCAACCATCCCTAAGGCCCTGATCCTGTAAACTCATGGGCACATGTCTAGTTTAACTCACCCACTGACTTCTATAGGAATACTCATGGTTGTAAAGGTTTCAGAGTAGCAGCCGCGTTAGTCTGTATCCGCAAAAAGAACAGGAGTACTTGTGGCACCTTAGAGTTACACCCGTGGGCAGGATCAGGGCCAAGAGCTGATAGCACAGGTGAAGTAGGAGTCACAAATAAATGGCCCAAATTGGCAG
>NW_020707779.1:0-1944 GCF_002925995.2 Terrapene triunguis
GCGTGGGGCGGCTTTGTGCCCCTCCAGCAGCGGGGCGGCCAGGCCCTGCTGCGCGTGTCTGTGGCAGTGTCTCGGGGCTGTGGCAGGGACACAAGGCTGAGGCGGGACGCGCGGATTCCGGGGACTGAAACCAGCCAAGCTGCAGCGACTCGTCGGCCTCCAGCGTTTCCTCGAGGGAGCGAAGCGCCACCCTGCCCCGCTGCCGTGCGCAGGAGCCCGTGGGCGCCCGTCGGGCCGGGCCGCTGCTAGGCCCATCGAGCCATCCCCATGGCTAGACCAGCGCCTTGGCCCCAGGCCCAGTGCCCGGGCGGCAGGAGAAGCGGTGGCCAGCGAGCGCTGTGGGATGGCCCGACCCCCAGGCAGGCGGCTCCAGACGGGGCGTGTCCCTGCTGGTCCGGGAGCACAGCAAAGACAAAGGCTCCGCCCCAGCCACGGGGCTTTACAAACACCCGCAGGGGCAGTGGGAAAGGTCCCTGTCCGCTTCAATAAAAGGAGGATCAGTCACATCCTACCATGGGCAAGTCACAACCGCTTTGTGGCCCCTGCTCCACTGGTGAAAGGGCGCTAATAGCCCGGGGGGGGGGACTAGGAAGGCTAATTAATTAATATGTGTAACGCCTCTTCCACCCAAGGATCTCAGGTTATTTAGTTTTATTCTTCGTCTATCTCCTCCTCAGCCAGAGAAAAGTCAACCTGTGGGTCCCTCCGCATTCTTGCTACGTTTACTTCCTCCTGGTTCAGCTTTAGAAGAAATTAAACTGAAATTTGATTTGTTTGAGAAGCGGTTGAGTGGCTGCTGTGGCTGGCATCACTGTTAGATCTGTAACTGCCTCTGTAGCTAGATCAGTTTTGAACCTCAGGTTATTTTCTACCTAGTCAAACTGCTGTGTTCAAGAAAGCGCCTTTTACACACCCACCCACTCACCCATCCTTCGTGCTGTTGGCTGGCTCTGAAATTAAGCCCAGCAAGTGAACTATTCTCGCAGAGCTGTGGCTGAAGAGCAAACGCCGTCTACAGAGCAAGTTGTGCATTGCATCTCGCATGAATTTGCAGACGTACACAACTGATTTGAAAAAACCGTACATTTTAACAAGGTATGATGTGACACACAAAAAGATCTATGGTGTTTCAAAGATGCCTAAGTAAGGAAATATCTTTCTATTTGTGTAGTATTCCAGAATAACTGGCCACACAGCAATATTCAGCGGTGTTTATACATTATTTCATGTTATTAAAAAAATCAGAGGGCTGACAATATGATTCAAATAAGAACCCAGCCGTTGATAAATTGCGCTATACAGAAGTAACTACCTTTTTTCCATTTTTAATTACTCTGGTCGAGTTCATCTCTAAATTAGATACATAATTTACCAGAGGGGCTGAAATGATCTGGTAAAAGCAAACACATCTTTACCTTTTAAAAGTGACCATTACTATGAATTTAGTGTGTATTTAAATCCATCATTTGTCAATAAAGTGACCTTTGAGGATCTGGGGGCTAGTGTGTATTTAAGCTCCTAACTTCCATTGATTTCAGTGGTTAAAAGCTTAAAAACCTTTTGTGTGCCAAAAAACACACAAAAAACAGAAATCACATTTACTATAGGTTTGTAAATTGGCACACATATTTGTGTAATATACTTATTATTTCTAATTTCCTTGCTTTTCTGTTTTATGAAATTCAAATAGCCTTGTATATGTCACATATGTTTTGCATATATATGCAAAAGGATTAGCCAAATATAATCTGTGTAAAGTATGATAAATATGTTCTTTCCATATGGGAAATCAAATGTTTCCAGATTAAAAAAAGAAAAGCTTATGAAGAGCAGGCTTAATAAAATAATTACAATAAACACGCTCTTGTACTCATGGTAAATATATAAATTTCACATTGTAAAGTGACAGAGACCAAAAGCCAGGAAACTCACACTTAAGGACTA
>NW_020707780.1:0-1877 GCF_002925995.2 Terrapene triunguis
GTGTCTCGGGGCTGTGGAAGGGACACAAGGCTGAGGCGGGACGCGCGGATTCCGGGGACTGAAACCAGCCAAGCTGCAGCGACTCGTCGGCCTCCAGCGTTTCCTCGAGGGAGCGAAGCGCCACCCTGCCCCGCTGCCGTGCGCAGGAGCCCGTGGGCGCCCGTCGGGCCGGGCCGCTGCTAGGCCCATCGAGCCATCCCCATGGCTAGACCAGCGCCTTGGCCCCAGGCCCAGTGCCCGGGCGGCAGGAGAAGCGGTGGCCAGCGAGCGCTGTGGGATGGCCCGACCCCCAGGCAGGCGGCTCCAGGCGGGGCGTGTCCCTGCTGGTCCGGGAGCACAGCAAAGACAAAGGCTCCGCCCCAGCCACGGGGCTTTACAAACACCCGCAGGGGCAGTGGGAAAGGTCCCTGTCCGCTTCAATAAAAGGAGGATCAGTCACATCCTACCATGGGCAAGTCACAACCGCTTTGTGGCCCCTGCTCCACTGGTGAAAGGGGGCTAATAGCCCGGGGGGGGGGACGACTAGGAAGGCTAATTAATTAATATGTGTAAAGCCTCTTCTACCCAAGGTTCTCGGGTTATTTAGTTTTATTCTTCGTCTATCTCCTCTTCAGCCAGAGAAAAGTCAACCTGTGGGTCCCTCCGCATTCTTGCTATTTTTACTTCCTCCTGGTTCAGCTTTAGAAGAAATTAAACTGAAATGTGATTTGTTTGAGAAGCGGTTGAGGGGCTGCTGTGGCTGGCAGCACTGTTAGATCTGTAACTGCCTCTGTAGCTAGATCAGTTTTGAACCTCAGGTTATTTTCTACCTAGTCAAACTGCTGTGTTCAAGAAAGCGCCTTTTACACACCCACCCACTCACCCATCCTTTGTGCTGTTGGCTGGCTCTGAAATTAAGCCCAGCAAGTGAACTATTCTCGCAGAGCTGTGGCTGAAGAGCAAACGCCGTCTACAGAGCAAGTTGTGCACTGCATCTCGCATGAATTTGCAGACGTACACAACTGATTTGAAAAAACCGTACATTTTAACAAGGTATGATGTGACACACAAAAAGTGTGTTTCAAAGATGCCTAAGTAAGGAAATATCTTTCTATTTGTGTAGTATTCCAGAATAACTGGCCACACAGCAATATGCAGCGGTGTTTATACATTATTTCATGTTATTAAAAAAAATCAGAGGGCTGACAATATGATTCAAATAAGAACCCAGCCGTTGGTAAATTGCGCTATACAGAAGTAACTACCTTTTTTCCATTTTTAATTACTCTGGTCGAGTTCATCTCTAAATTAGATACATAATTTACCAGAGGGGCTGAAATGATCTGGTAAAAGCAAACACATCTTTACCTTTTAAAAGTGACCATTACTATGAATTTAGTGTGTATTTAAATCCATCATTTGTCAATAAAGTGACCTTTGAGGATCTGGGGGCTAGTGTGAATTTAAGCTCCCAACTTCCATTGATTTCAGTGGTTAAGAGCTTAAAAACCTTTTGTGTGCCAAAAAACACACAAAAAACAGAAATCACATTTACTATAGGTTTGTAAATTGGCACACATATTTGTGTAATATACTTATTATTTCTAATTTCCTTGCTTTTCTGTTTTATGAAATTCAAATAGCCTTGCATATGTCACATATGTTTTGCATATATATGCAAAAGGATTAGCCAAATATAATCTGTGTAAAGTATGATAAATATGTTCTTTCCATTTGGGAAATCAAATGTTTCCAGATTAAAAAAAAGAAAAGTTTATGAAGAGCAGGCTTAATAAAATAATTACAATAAACACGCTCTTGTACTCATGGTAAATATATACATTTCACATAGTAAAGTGACAGAGACCAAAAGCCAGGAAACTCACACTTAAGGACTA
>NW_020707781.1:0-1199 GCF_002925995.2 Terrapene triunguis
TGTTAGTCTTAAAGGTGCCACAGGACTCTCTGTTGCTTTTTACAGATCAAGACTAACACAGCTACCCCTCTGATACTTAACATTATAGAAGTAACATTGGTTTTCTCTTTCAGCATAATTCCCCCTCCAGTGATGACAGTTCAGACTACAGCCTGGATTCTGATATTGAACGTACAGAAAGACCACATAAGAAGGGAGTTGGTTTGTACAGAGATTATGATAGCTCATTCCTTCAGGTATAACTTATAAAACTGATTTTTCATTTCTTCCGTTTATCCACAATTTTTAAATAGTATTGTGCTATTTATAAATCCATATGTTCCTAATCCATGCTCAACAAAGATTTCATTCTGGCAATATATTTAGATCTCATTTCTGTTGGGTAGGTTTCCAGATGTACTACTGTATTACCTTTTTAATGAACCTATACAATTTTAGAATAACTCTGATTTTACAGTTTAACATTTCCTGAGCAATGGTACAGGCAAGTGGGAGTATCTTTTCCGCTATCAGAAAAGAAGGTGCCAATGGGAATTAAATAACTTTCATTTCTGCCCATTTCCAATCCTTGTAGGCATTTTTTTTCAGGGAGTAGTTGTAAGAGGACCCCCTCTTTCCCTCTATAGTTAATATGGTGGAAATGGGCTGAAATGAAAGTTATTTAATTCCCATTGGCACCTTCTTTTCTGATAGCGGAAAAGATACTCCCACTTGCCTGTACCATTGCTCAGGAAATGTTAAACTGTAAAATCAGAGTTATTCTAAAATTGTATAGGTTCATTAAAAAGGTAATACAGTAGTACATCTGGAAACCTACCCAACAGAAATGAGATCTAAATATATTGCCAGAATGAAATCTTTGTTGAGCATGGATTAGGAACATATGGATTTATAAATAGCACAATACTATTTAAAAATTGTGGATAAACGGAAGAAATGAAAAATCAGTTTTATAAGTTATACCTGAAGGAATGAGCTATCATAATCTCTGTACAAACCAACTCCCTTCTTATGTGGTCTTTCTGTACGTTCAATATCAGAATCCAGGCTGTAGTCTGAACTGTCATCACTGGAGGGGGAATTATGCTGAAAGAGAAAACCAATGTTACTTCTATAATGTTAAGTATCAGAGGGGTAGCTGTGTTAGTCTTGATCTGTAAAAAGCAACAGAGAGTCCTGTGGCACCTTTAAGACTAACA
>NW_020707782.1:0-7740 GCF_002925995.2 Terrapene triunguis
TGTAATTAGGTAAGCTCCGGGGGGAAACGGGCCCTATTTGGCCAACAAAGTGGCGACTCCGCCGGGACTTCTCTCCCTGTAGAGGACACTGACCGGCGACCGAGGGCGATTCCGAGGAGTGGCCACCTCGAGCTGTTGGTTTGCTCGGGCCTCGGGTCGTCACAATCGGTCGGGGCGGCTGTGTCCTCTCTAAAGAGAACTCCTAACGACACGGAGATAAGACGGTACCAGAAGAAGGGGACGGTCCAACAGCCGGACGCGGCCACTCTGGGCGGTAAGTGCGTTTTACCTCTTGGGTTTGAGGGATAACGCCCCCGCAGTGTGGTTGGACCTTTTAGGTAATCCCTGTGTGAGGATAAAGGTTTCTTTTTGTGAAAAATAAGCCAGGCCACGGTTAATGAATAATTTCACTAACTTTACTAGTCCGTGGGCCGTGTTGGACAATTACTGGGACATAGAACAGCCCCAGGGTTTGCTTTTATTCTTGGTGGGGGTATTGTTCTTTTTCATATTAATGATATGCTGGAAACCAAAATTGTAAAAACCAGGTCTAGGACTTAAACCGACTCTAGCCGCCCCGAGACTCCTGCGAGGGGAAACCCCGTGACCAGGATATCTTGATCGCAAGGGGGGTCGGTCGAACCCGTGACCAGGTTTAATTAAATACGAGCATAATGGGGTCCGGACAAAGCGCATATGCTGGGACACCCTTGGAATGTATGTTAAATAATTGGAAGGCGTTTAGACGCCAGGCTGATTATGGAGTGGCATTATGTAAAGATGATTTGATAAAATTTTGTACTGTGGAGTGGACGACATTTGGGGTGGAATGGCCCGCTGGGGGAACGCTTAAACTAAAAACTGTACAAGCTGTGCATGGCATTGTGACTGGGGATGGACATTGGGACCAGTATCCCTATATAGATATTTGGCAGGATCTTGTAGCTAATCCCCCCCCCTGGCTGCGAGAATGTAGAGCGCAAGCCATTAGGGCCTTAATGGCTCGTGCCTCTGATAGGCACCCGGGTCGACCCCCTGTTAAAAAGCCCTGTCCACCAGCTGTGATTCCCTCTGCCCCTGATCCTATGCCCCCTCCCCCAGTGTATCCTGGCCCTCCCGCCCGGCCAGAACAGTCCTCTCCCCCTGAAAAAGATACCCCAGAGGGAAGCTCAGGAGAAAGTAACAGCAAGGAAGATCTCAGCGATCAGGAGGGCTCTTCTACTTCAGAGCCCTCTATGAGTTCCGCAGGCTCCCCGGTGTCTGACCGCACTAGAAGCAAAACTGGCTCCGGGACGGCCGAGGGGGAATGGAGAGTAGCAGGGAATTATAACCCTGGGGACACAAAATTCAGTTTTATTAAGAGCCCCGTAACCGCAAGGGTAAAACCGGTGCACCAATTGCCCCTAAGGGAGACTGTAGCCCCTGGAGGTACGCTCACTATGATATATGTCCCTTTCACTACGAGCGACCTATATAACTGGAAGCACCAGAACCCCCCCTTTTCGGAGGATCCTGCTCCCCTAACAGCAATCTTTGAAACCTTGGTCTCGGCCCATAATCCTACATGGGGCGATATGAGAATTGCTCTAAATACCCTACTAACTGCGGAGGAGAGGCGTTTGGTCCTCTCGAAAGCCCGAGAGGGGCTAGCGGCAGGAGGAGCAAGGGCAGCTGATATAGCCAACCAGCTCCCTGAGACTGCGCCCGAGTGGCCCCATGACACTGATGAGGGTCGAAACCACCATCGCAGATATGCTGTAGCTATAATACAGGGGATGAAACGTTGTATTAGAAAGACTCCAAATTGGGCCAAGCTGTATAATATTCGACAGGAAAAGAATGAGAATCCAGCTGCCTTTTACGAGCGCCTGTGTGACACCTGTAAAAGGTACACAGACCTCGATCCCGAGGATGCCAATGGAAAGCGGGTGCTGATTCCCCTCTTCATTGGGCAGTCCTATGAGGACATTAGGAAAAAGTTGCAGAAATTAGACGGGGCATCGGGTAAAAATATAGAGGAGCTCTTAGAGATTGCGTTAAAGGTTTATGATCGCAGAGACGATGAGGAAAGAAAAAAGGGGGCCCGCATGCTAGCAATGGCCCTGAGGAAGGGAAGTGAAAAAGGGGGGGACAGAACTAAAGGGCAAACAGGACCACAGGGGAAGGGAAAAGGCCCCCGCTTGGGACGAAATCAATGCGCTATCTGTAAAGAGGAGGGACACTGGAAGAATGAATGTCCCCAGCGACACACCAAAGGGGAGGGATACAGAAGCAGAGTCCCACCCGCGCCCGTCTTCTATAATGGCGCGGAAGAAGAGTCGTTTGTATAGGGAGGCCGGGGGACCCAGCGGCCCCTTCTGGCGGCACAACCCGCCAGCCTGGATCCCACGGTAACAATTGAGGTAGGGGGCCGCCCAGTTGAAGCCCTTATTGATACAGGGGCTACCCTTAGTTTGCTTCCCCTTGCAGAAGCTCCCCAAGGAAGGACTCAGGGGTGTGCTATAGTTCAGGGGATAGAGGGACAAAACATAAAATTGGAAAAAACTCTTCCCCTCCTAGTGAAAGTGGGGGACCATCATATCTCCCATCAATTCGTTTGTAGTCCTTCCTGTCCCATTGCGCTGCTAGGACGAGATGTGCTTACTAAATTACAGGCGGAAATCTCGTTCAATACTAATGGGACTATGGAAGTTAGACTCCCTAAACAACAAATTTCTAATTATCAAATGGCCCTTCTGAGTGCTAAAAATCCTCCCCTTACGCAGCCGGAGAGTGAGGGAGACCAGCTGCCGGGGGTTAACTCTAAGGTTTGGGCTGAGGAGGGAGGCTTTGCACGGGCTCGAAACGCTTTACCAGTGCATATTTCCCTTAAGGAAGGAAGCAGCCCAGTCAGAATTCGACAATACCCCCTTAAGTTAACTACTCGAATCGGGTTGAAGCCTCTGATTCAAAAGTTTTTGCAATACGGCTGGTTAAGGGAGGGCACTTCCCCGTATAATACTCCGATAATGGGAGTGCCTAAACCAAATGGGCAGTATCGATTGGTCCAGGACCTAAGACAAGTTAACAAGTTAATAGAGGCCCCCTACCCAGTGGTCCCAAACCCTCACACTATCTTGGGCCAAGTCCCCAGGGACCACAGCTGGTTTTCTGTAATAGACTTAAAGGATGCTTTCTTTTCCATACCCCTTGATCAGGAGTCTCAGAAACTGTTCGCCTTTGAATGGGAGGACCCAGACACCCATTACAAGGCTCAGTATCTCTGGACTGTTGTCCCCCAGGGACTTACTTGTGCACCCGAGATTTTCGGCAGCCAGCTAAAAAGAGATCTGGCCCCGTTCCTGGCTAGACACCCCTCATGCAACGTAGTTCAGTATTGTGATGATCTGCTTTTAAGTACTGAGACAGAGACAGCTTGCAGAGAACAAACTATAGAACTCCTTAATTTTCTTGGAGCTCAGGGGTACAAGGTTTCCAGGGAAAAAGCTCAATTGGTTCAGCAGCAGGTCACTTTTCTCGGGTATCATCTTTGTCAGGGACGTCGTAGCTTGGGTAAAGATAGGATCCAAGTTATACTCGAGAGCCCTCGACCCCAGAGCCCCAGAGAGTTGAGGGCTTTCCTAGGACTAACTGGTTTTTGCCGGCTTTGGATCCCTGACTATGGAGGGAAGGCCAGACCACTATACGAGTCCCTCACTAAAGAGGGTCTGCTACACTGGTCATGGACCAAGGAAAAAGAAAAAGCATTTCAAGAGCTTAAAGAAGCCTTGGTTCAGCCTCCCGCCTTAGCTCTCCCGGACTCCCGGAAGCCGTTCACTCTATACGTTCACGAGAGGGGAGGGGTGGCATCTGGAGTCCTGTGCCAAAGGTCGGGACCGACCTGGCGACCTATAGGTTATTACTCAAAGGTATTAGACCCAGTTGCTAAAGGCTGGCCGGCTTGTTTACGAGCCGTGGCCGCAACCGCTCTCCTCGTACAGGAGGCTGAGAAACTAACCCTGGGTGGGGACACTGAGGTTGTGGTGCCCCATGGGATACCCCAGGTACTGGGAACAGGAGCCGGGGAAAAGCATTTAAATCCCAGTCGGCATAGTAGATATGAGGTGGGACTTTTGTTGGCCCCTAACCTGACTTTCAAGACTGTCAGTTCCCTTAATCCAGCTACTTTACTGCCTAATCCCCAAGTTCCCTGTGGGACTAGCCCCACCCACGATTGTATTGAAGTTTTGCAGCAAGAGACTAAACCTCGCCCTGATCTCTCAGATTTGCCCTGGCCCAATCCCGATATTGAAGGATACGTTGATGGGTCTAGTTATGTAGAAGATGGAAAGCGATTTACAGGAGCAGCCATTGTAGTTAAGAGTGGAGAGGTGTACAAGTTTAAGCTTAGCCCCAATTTCTCTGCCCAGGCGGCGGAGTTGGTGGCTCTTATTGAGGCTCTCCGGTTGGGAACTGGGAGGACTATGAATGTATACACTGACAGTCGTTATGCATATATGGTGGTGCATGCCCACGGAACCCTGTGGAAGGAAAGGGGCTTCATTACGGCTTCAGGCCAGAAAATAGCCCATGGGATTCTTATTAAGACATTGCTTGAGGCCCTAATGCTCCCCCTCCGGGTCGCCGTGATACATGTGCGTGCCCATGGGAGGGCCCCTGAAACTGAGCAGCGTAGATACAATCGATTGGCTGATCAGGCTGCGAAAGAAGCCGCACAAGAGGGAGCCACGTGGCTTCTCTGGGTCCAAGATACAGAAGTCAAAACCCCTGCTCCCCACTACACAACAGAGGAAGTGTCCCACGCGCAGGCTGCAGGGGCCCAACAGATTCCCTCTGGGTGGTGGAAATTGCCAGGGGGGGAGATCTTTGTACCTAGATCAGTACTCCAGGAGATTCTCCAATCCTTACACAAGGAGGGACATTTGGGATCAGGAGCTATGGTTGACTTGGCTACCCGGTCCCTTAGGGGATTGGGTATGCACATGGAAGCCCAAAGGATTGTAAATAACTGTTCCATTTGTCAGCGAACAAACCAAAAGGGGTGCGGCCCCCCCCGCCCCAATGGGAGGCCGGCCCTGGGCTGCCTATCCTTTTCAAAGGTGGCAGGTGGACTTCGCTGAAGTCCCCCCCTGTAGGGGCTATAAGTATTTACTTGTTTTTATTGACCAACTTACTGGATGGGTAGAGTGTTACCCTACACGACATTGCCAGGCACGGGCAGTCACCAAAGCCCTGTTGCATGAAATATTTCCCCGTTTCCATCTCCCTGAAGTGATTGAATCAGACCGGGGAAGCCATTTCATCTCTCAGGTGGTTCAGCAGGTGTCGCGAGCCCTCGGTATCCAATGGAAATTGCATACACCTTGGAGACCGCAGAGCTCGGGCCAAGTGGAGAGAATGAATAGAACTCTTAAAGATACTCT
The DNA here is from genome assembly GCF_002925995.2 of Terrapene triunguis. Classification (NCBI taxonomy): domain Eukaryota; kingdom Metazoa; phylum Chordata; order Testudines; family Emydidae; genus Terrapene; species Terrapene triunguis. The sequence goes on from NW_020707782.1 coordinate 5,424, forward strand.
CACTAAACTGTGTATGGAATCCGGTTTAAAATGGCCTGATGCTCTGCCACTTGCCCTTACTCGTATTCGGAGGGCCCCGCGTAAGGGTCTGAAACTGTCACCCTTTGAGCTGGTCTTCGGGTTCCCTCCCCGAGTACTCATCCCGGGGTATCGAGAGGATGTAAACTGGGAAGTAGGGAATGACTCTTTGTGGAAACAGGTTTCTGCGCTACAATCTGTTTTGTTACAGCTACATCGATACGCAGCGCCTTTCCAGACCCTTCCCTTGGATCAACCCGTGCATCCTTTCCAGATCGGTGATCAAGTCCTTATCAAAAAGTGGAAACGTGATCCCCTCACGCCCCGGTGGGACGGTCCGCACACTGTATCGCTCATCAGCCAGGCCGCCGTTAAGGTCCTCGGGAGCGACAAGTGGACACACCATACACGAGTGAAGCGGTTTCTGAATCCAAACCCGGAAAGCAACAGAACTGAAGAGGACAACAGCCCTCTGTCCGCTCCGGCTCCGGAAGCCCGGGGTGGCACAGGTGAAGACTCCACCTGGGAGTACCAAGGACTAGAGGGACTAAAGGGACTGTTTAGGAGAAAGGGACAATGAAACTATCCTTTGTATTTCTGTTATGTATATTCAGTTATTCATATAGTTGGGAAAATAGGTTTTTGCAACTAGGAGAAATAATAGCAGGTTCTTTTAACCTTACCAATTGTTGGGTATGTGGCGGTCCAGGAGAATTAAATGAATGGCCCTGGGTAGCCCAGCCAGTACAGCCCAAATGGTGGCTAAGCAGCCTAAGCATAGTGCATAAGGGAACGGGAAGGTGGACTGAGGATAGTGGCCCTTGGCGGCTCTATTCTACTGGAGTGGGTGTCTTTTGCCTTAATCGAACCAGACGCGAGGGAAAATATGTAGGGGAAAGTACGTGTAACTGGACCTTATCTCTAGGATTTGATTGCTGGGATCCCCACTGTCGCCCGTATGACTGTTTTAAGTATCAAGGACGATGGAATCTCACCCATGTAAAGCTGACTAATAATAGCTGGGTAAGATGCTCCTACTGGAATCATAGGGGCGATGGTTGTAAGGCAGTCGGACTGGATGGATATTTTGATGCCCTCTTTTTAAGTTGCCAGCGAGATAACACCACTAGTAAAGACCACGTGGTACGATGGCATCAGTGGGCATGGCAGCACCCTAATGGAACCCGAGTGACCCATTTTAAACAATTCTGGTCTAGTACCAATAGCCCAAAATTTGGTTGTAATTGTGTTTGGAAGACAGGGGCTGGGGCATGGAAATGTGACTACTGTAACCCGGACGTAGATCATTTCCTCGGGGGGCCCATAGAATCAGGTAATGCTCTGTATTACGAGGAGCCGGGCCCCGCAGACGACCCCGAGACCTGGGATGGTCCCTTTGCTAAAGGAATCTGGGCCTTGAAAGGCCATTATTGGATCTGTGGATCCTATGCTTATCGCAGATTACCTCCAAACTGGTCGGGAATATGCTATGTAGGATATATTAGGCCTCTATTCTTTTTACTACCTCAAAACCAAGGAAATAAATTGGGAGTTAAGGTTTATGATGATTTGATTAGAGAAAAACGATTTGTGGACTCCACTTTGACTGCTGGGAGTTCCCAAACTTGGGGAGCTCAGGAATGGCCCCCTGAAAGAATCATCAAACATTATGGACCGGCCACCTGGAACCCTAGTGAACTAGTAACAGGGGCCAGGGAACCAATTTATAATCTAAATCGAATCATTAGGCTGCAGGCTATCCTGGAAATATTAACCAACCAAACAGCCGCAGCACTGGATCTTTTAGCCGATCAATCGACTCAAATGAGACATGCAATTCTCCAACACCACATAGCTCTTGACTACTTGCTAGCAGAGGAAGGAGGACTCTGTGCAAAATTAAATGAGTCTAACTGCTGTTTACAAATAGACGACAATGGCCAGGCAGTAAAGCAGTTAACAAAGGAAATGAGAAAGATAGCCCATGTCCCAGTCCAGACCTGGGGTGGGTGGGACACAGATTGGTTTACCTCCTGGCTGCCACAATTGGGATGGCTTCGAAAAGGTTTTCTCCTTTTTATACTCTTTATTACCACCCTATTAACGTTTGCTTGTTTTACCCCTTGCTTGGTCACGGTAGTCCGGAAAATGGCTAGTCAGGTTACATATCAACAAATGATGATATTATACCAGCCGGAAGGAGCTGAGGAACAAGGGCCATAAGCTCTTAAAATGTTTTTAAGGGGGGAGATTTGATGGAAAAGGCCTAAAGATGCAGGCCTCTTTCTGGCCTAAAGAT
>NW_020707783.1:0-1909 GCF_002925995.2 Terrapene triunguis
TAGGAACTTCAAGTGGTCCTTTTCCTGAATATTTATCTAAATCACTTGGTGGTGGCAGCAATATCGTCCAAGGACAAGAAAAGGATTTGTGCCTTGGGGAAGTTTTTAATCTAAACTTGTAGAAATAAGCTTAGGGGGTCTTTCATGCGGGTCCCCACATCTGTACCCCAGAGTTCAGAGTGTGAAGGGAACCCTAACAGCATTGTAGATTTAGACCCCAGCTTGCCGTGCACTGTTTGCCACCAGGAGAAGCCCTCAAGTATACCTAGAACATCCCTGACAGATGTTTATCTAACCTTTTCTTAAAAACCTCCAGTGACAGGGATTCCACAACCTCCCTTAGTAACTTATTCCAATACTTAATGAGCCTTGTAGTTAGAAAGTTTTTTCCTAATATCTAATCTAAATCTCCCTTGCTGCATAGTAAGTTGATTACTTCTTGTCCTACCATCAGTGGACAGTGAGAATAGCTGATCACCATCCTCTTTATAACAGCCATAACTTGAAGACTCTGATCAGGGCCCTACTCAGTCTTCTTTCTCAAGACTAAACATGTCCAGTTTTTTAACCCTTCCTCAGAAGTCATGTTTTCTAAATCTTTCATCTTTGTTGCTCTCTCCTGGACTCTCTCCAATTTGTCCACATCTTTCTTAAAGCGTGGTGCCCAAAACTGGACATCATACACCAGCTGAGCCCTCACCAGGGCTAAGCAGAGTGGAACAATTACCTCCGGTGTTGTATATAAGACACTTCTGTGAATACACCCCAGAATGATATTTGCCTTTGTTTGTAATTGCATCACATTGTTCTCTCATGTTCAATCTGTGATCCACTATAATCCCTAGATCCTTATCTGTGTACTACTTGCCAGTTATTCCCCATTTTGTATTTGTACATTTGAATTTTCTTTTCTAAGTACTTTGCACTTGTATTTATTGAATTTCATCTTGTGGATTTCAGACCAATTCTTCAATTTATCAATGTCCTTTTGAATTCTAAACCTGTTCTCTAAATTGCTTTCAAACCCTCCCAGTTTGGTGTCATTTGTAAATTTTATAACCATACTCTCCACTCCATTATCCAAGTCATTAATGAAAATATTGAATAGTACTGGACCCAGGCCAGACCCAGTCTGACAAGAAACCATTGAGAACTACTCTTTGAGTACAGTTTTTCACCCAGTTTTGCACGCATTTTACAGTAATTTCATCTAGACCAAATTTCCCTAGTTTGCTTATGAGAATGTTATATGGGACTGTGGCTAAAGTCTTATTAAAATCAAGATATATCACAACTACTGCTTCCCATCCACTAGGCCAATAACCCTGTCAAAGAAGGAAATTAGAATGGTTTGGCATGATTTGTTCTTGTCAAATCTATGTCAACTGTTACTTATTACCCTATGATCCTCTAGGTGCTTACAAATTGGTTGTTTAATAATTTGTTCCACTATCTTTCCAGATATCAAAGTTAGATCTGATTGGTTATAATTCCCCGAGTCCTCTTTGTTCCCATTTTCAAAGATAGGTACTATGCTTGCTCTTTTCCAGTCCTCTGGAACTCACCTGTCTTCCATGAGTTCTCAAAAATAATTGCTAATGGTTCTGAGATTGCTCTAGCTACTTCTGTAAGTACCCTAGTGTGAATTTCATCACTCCCTGCTGACTTGAATACATCTAACTTATCTAAGTATTCTTTAACTCGTTCTTTCCCTATTTTGGCTCATGTTCCTTCCCCCTTGTTGGGGGTGCAGGCTGTGGTGTGGGACCAGGGATGAGGGATTTGGTGTGAAAGAGGGGGCTCTGGGCTGGGGCAGGGGGTTGGTGTGTGGGGGCTGAGGGGGGGCGCGGGCTGGGGGGGGGGGGGTCTGGTATGGACTGGGGATGAGGGATTTGGGGTGCAGGAAGGG
>NW_020707784.1:0-1400 GCF_002925995.2 Terrapene triunguis
GGGGTCTGGTATGGACTGGGGATGAGGGATTTGGGGTGCAGGAAGGGGCTGGGGCGGACTGCTTCCGGGAGCCACGTGGAGCCACAGCAGCCAGGAAGCCTGCCTTAGCTCCACTGCGCCACCACCCAGACTTTTAATGACCACCACCAGGGTCCCTTTTTGACTGGGCATTCCAGTCGAAAATCGGACGCCTGGCAACCCTTCACCTCAGCCTTCTTGGTGTTGTCTACTCTGTTATTAGCTCTCCTTCCCTGCTAAGTAGTGGGCCTACATCTGCCTTCATCTTTCTCTTGCTCCTAGTGTAATTATAGTACCTCTTCTTATTTCCTTCAATGTCTCTTGCTAGATATAACTCATTTTGTGCCTTAGCCTTTCCGATTTTTCTCTAAATGCATGTGCTATTCTGAAGTTGGCGGTAAAACTCCATGCCTGCCCTCAGAAAAGATTTCAGCCCAAGATAGCAGAAATGCCACAGAGGACACAATTCAGGCAGCTTCAGTGGTGCTGAATTTATACTAGTTTGAATTTGTCTGAAATATATTAAATATGAACTGCAATGGCTGGGATTTTCAAATACCCCTGCCTTCACCTCTGTCAAACATCTGTGATAACTGAATTACAATACTATTTCAAAGTACCAGTACAGTACTTTCCCACCATGCTTCTTCAGGATCAGACAGTGCTTTTAACTAGAAGAGATAACCCCACTTGCTTTAATACTTGAAGTTAATCATAGGACTTTTGATTTGGAATGTGACCAGCCAGGCAGGGCTAGTCAGCAATCTGTTACATTAATTGCATGCTCTGTGTGTTCCTGTCTGAGCATCACCAGGTGTCGAGTTGAATAACAACGTGATAAACACACACCATAATGACTCAGCTAACATGTACTATATTCTCCTCTATTAAATGTTATCTGGGAATTCATGGTTTTATAATTAGAAGCTTCAGAAATCCAAGAGGGAATCTGTAATGTACTGACAGGGACAAAATGAAATAAAACAGGCCAGTTTTAGAAAAGGGACACATATAACCTTTCCATATCAATACAAGAATCTCAATTAGCCTCAAGATTTAGTTAGAGTTTTCATTCCCCAAAAATCTTTACTGAAGAAATCCCATTCCATGTTCCCTGTGTCTACGAGTTGGCCTGTGTCTACTAGTTGGCTCTGCAATTCTCCTAGGCCAACCCTACCTCTCCTTCCAGTCCTACTGATAGATGGGGAGAAATCATGCCACCAATCTCCCTATCATCAAAGATTTTGTGGCCAGACTACTCCCCACTATTTCTGTGTCGATTTTTACTCCTAAATGTCCAATTAGTTCTGCTATACTCCTCTTTTATTTAAATTATATTCTTCCTTTAAATCACAGAAACTCCCTCACCAATGTCCCCTCTC
>NW_020707785.1:0-1661 GCF_002925995.2 Terrapene triunguis
ATATAAGATGAGGTAAACAAGGTAATAAATCATGGCCTTATGTAAGGAACAGTTGAACCAATCGGTGTGGGGCTATACATGTGATAAACACATGATTCTCCTTCTTGTCCAATCGGTAGATGTGTGATTATAGCCTAATTGTGTTATGTAATGTTGAGAAAGACTATAAAAGAAAGCTTGTAATAAACAGATTCAGATTCAGCTTGCAACCACATTGGTCGTGTGCTTTATCCGCTCCGCTTGAAGCCCCACAGGTGTGGGGTCTGGTATGGACTGGGGATGAGGGATTTGGGGTGCAGGAAGGGGCTGGGGCTGGAGTGGACTGCTTCCGGGAGCCGCGTGGAGCCACAGCAGCCAGGGAGCCTGCCTTAGCCCCACTGCGCCACCACCCAGACTTTTAATGACCACCACCAGGGTCCCTTTTTGACTGGGAATTCCAGTCGAAAATCGGACACCTGGCAACCCTTCACCTCAGCCTTCTTGGTGTTGTCTACTCTGTTATTAGCTCTCCTTCCCTGCTAAGTAGTGGGCCTACATCTGCCTTCATCTTTCTCTTGCTCCTAGTGTAATTATATTACCTCTTCTTATTTCCTTCAATGTCTCTTGCTAGATATAACTCATTTTGTGCCTTAGCCTTTCCGATTTTTCTCTAAATGCATGTGCTATTCTGAAGTTGGCGGTAAAACTCCATGCCTGTCCTCAGAAAAGATTTCAGCCCAAGATAGCAGAAATGCCACAGAGGACACAATTCAGGCAGCTTCAGTGGTGCTGAATTTATACTAGTTTGAATTTGTCTGAAATATATTAAATATGAACTGCAATGGCTGGGATTTTCAAATACCCCTGCCTTCACCTCTGTCAAACATCTGTGATAACTGAATTACAATACTATTTCAAAGTACCAGTACAGTACTTTCCCCCCATGCTTCTTCAGGATCAGACAGTGCTTTTAACTAGAAGAGATAACCCCACTTGCTTTAATACTTGAAGTTAATCATAGGACTTTTGATTTGGAATGTGACCAGCCAGGCAGGGCTAGTCAGCAATCTGTTACATTAATTGCATGCTCTGTGTGTTCCTGTCTGAGCATCACCAGGTGTCGAGCTGAATAACAACGTGATAAACACACACCATAATGACTCAGCTAACATGTACTATATTCTCCTCTATTAAATGTTATCTGGGAATTCATGGTTTTATAATTAGAAGCTTCAGAAATCCAAGAGGGAATCTGTAATGTACTGACAGGGACAAAATGAAATAAAACAGGCCAGTTTTAGAAAAGGGACACATATAACCTTTCCATATCAATACAAGAATCTCAATTAGCCTCAAGATTTAGTTAGAGTTTTCATTCCCCAAAAATCTTTACTGAAGAAATCCCATTCCATGTTCCCTGTGTCTACGAGTTGGCCTGTGTCTACTAGTTGGCTCTGCAATTCTCCAAGGCCAACCCTACCTCTCCTTCCAGTCCTACTGATAGATGGGGAGAAATCATGCCACCAGTCTCCCTATCATCAAAGATTTTGTGTCCAGACTACTCCCCACTATTTCTGTGTCGATTTTTACTCCTAAATGTCCAATTAGTTCTGCTATACTCTTTTATTTAAATTGTATTCTTCCTTTAAATCACAGAAACTCCCTCACCAATGTCCCCTCTC
>NW_020707786.1:0-1948 GCF_002925995.2 Terrapene triunguis
TAGGAACTTCAAGTGGTCCTTTTCCTGAATATTTATCTAAATCACTTAGTGGTGGCAGCAATATCGTCCAAGGACAAGAAAAGGATTTGTGCCTTGGGGAAGTTTTTAATCTAAGCTTGTAGAAATAAGCTTAGGGGGTCTTTCATGCGGGTCCCCACATCTGTACCCCAGTGTTCAGAGTGTGAAGGGAACCCTAACAGCATTGTAGATTTAGACCACAGCTTGCCGTGCACTGTTTGCCACCAGGAGAAGCCCTCAAGTATACCTAGAACATCCCTGACAGATGTTTATCTAACCTTTTCTTAAAAACCTCCAGTGACAGGGATTCCACAACCTCCCTTAGTAACTTATTCCAATACTTAATGAGCCTTGTAGTTAGAAAGTTTTTTCCTAATATCTAATCTAAATCTCCCTTGCTGCATAGTAAGTTGATTACTTCTTGTCCTACCATCAGTGGACAGTGAGAATAGCTGATCACCATCCTCTTTATAATAGCCATAACTTGAAGACTCTGATCAGGGCCCTACTCAGTCTGCTTTCTCAAGACTAAACATGTTCAGTTTTTTAACCCTTCCTCAGAAGTCATGTTTTCTAAATCTTTCATCTTTGTTGCTCTCTCCTGGACTCTCTCCAATTTGTCCACATCTTTCTTAAAGCGTGGTGCCCAAAACTGGACATCATACACCAGCTGAGCCCTCACCAGGGCCAAGCAGAGTGGAACAATTACCTCCGGTGTTGTATATAAAACACTCCTGTGAATACACCCCAGAATGATATTTGCCTTTGTTTGTAATTGCATCACATTGTTCTCTCATGTTCAATCTGTGATCCACTATAATCCCTAGATCCTTATCTGTGTACTACTTGCCAGTTATTCCCCATTTTGTATTTGTACATTTGAATTTTCCTTTCTAAGTACTTTGCACGTGTATTTATTGAATTTCATCTTGTGGATTTCAGACCAATTCTTCAATTTATCAATGTCCTTTTGAATTCTAAACCTGTCCTCTAAATTGCTTTCAAACCCTCCCAGTTTGGTGTCATTTGTAAATTTTATAACCATACTTTCCACTCCATTATCCAAGTCATTAATGAAAATATTGAATAGTACTGGACCCAGGCCAGACCCAGTCTGACAAGAAACCATTGAGAACTACTCTTTGAGTACAGTTTTTCACCCAGTTTTGCACACATTTTACAGTAATTTCATCTAGACCAAATTTCCCTAGTTTGCTTATGAGAATGTTATATGTGACTGTGGCTAAAGTCTTATTAAAATCAAGATATATCACAACTACTGCTTCCCATCCACTACGCCAATAACCTTGTCAAAGAAGGAAATTAGAATGGTTTGGCATGATTTGTTCTTGTCAAATCTATGTCAACTGTTACTTATTACCCTATGATCCTCTAGGTGCTTACAAATTGGTTGTTTAATAATTTGTTCCACTATCTTTCCAGATATCAAAGTTAGATCTGATTGGTTATAATTCCCCGAGTCCTCTTTGTTCCCATTTTCAAAGATAGGTACTATGCTTGTTCTTTTCCAGTCCTCTGGAACTCACCTGTCTTCCATGAGTTCTCAAAAATAATTGCTAATGGTTCTGAGATTGCTCTAGCTACTTCTGTAAGTACCCTAGTGTGAATTTCATCACTCCCTGCTGACCTGAATACATCTAACTTATCTAAGTATTCTTTAACCCGTTCTTTCCCTATTTTGGCTCATGTTCCTTCCCCCTTGTTGGAGGTGCAGGCTGTGGTGTGGGACCAGGGATGAGGGATTTGGGGTGCAAGAGGGAGCTCTGGGCTGGGGCAGGGGGTTGGTGTGTGGGGGATGAGGGGGGGTGAGGGTTCTGGCTGGGGATGCGGGCTCTGGTGTGGGGCCAGGGATGAGGGATTTGGCATCCAGGGATTTGGGGTGTGAGAGGGGGCTCTGGACTGGGGGGTG
>NW_020707787.1:0-1291 GCF_002925995.2 Terrapene triunguis
GAAACATGTTACTTCAAACGTTCTATTTTCCCTGCTGTCACTAACAAGAAAAAGCAGCACCCCAAGCCCAGCATCCCCCAAGCCTGGCACCCCAGGCAGTTGCCTGCCCCTAAATCTGGCTCTGGGTATGAGGAAACCGAGCAAGAGGGAAAGTAACAGGGAAGAGGGCAGCTGGTTCCCTGGGAAACTGATTAGATTCTTCTGTTTGCTCAAGCAGAGAGCTTGTGATGGAAATAGGGCGGCAGTGACCCACACCTGTTGGGTTTGCAGCCTGGGGCAGAGAAAGACAGGCAGGAAAGTCTGCAGCTCCCGGCCCTTCAGGGCGCAGGCGGTTAGAGTTTCAACCCCCGGTGCCTTTTGTGGGGGGAGAAACGGACCCAGATCCCAGCCTGCCTGGGAAGAAGCGGTCAGTAGCCCAGTCTATCGCTGGTGTTTCCTGCAGGAGCCGCCACGCCAATGGGGTTTACTCCGCCCCCGCGAGCAGCTGGGCTGCAGCAGCGAGAGTGACCCTGGAAGCGGAAACACACATTCCCCTTTCTAGTGTAAGTCTCTGCGCGGCGAGAGACCTAAGCATCAAAGCGGCACTCTCCAGGCCCGGCTCTCCCCGGCCAGCCAGAGTCACCCCGGGGCAGCGCCCGGTGCCCCGTAACACAGAGCGAACAACCAGCCCAGCGGCCAACGCCGCAGGAACGCTCACCCCGCCCCCAGCCAGGGAACGCGGGGCCGAGCGGCCCCGGGCTCTGCAGCGGGCCCCAGCTCGCGGGGCTGCCAGGCTACTCCCGGCCTTTAGTGCGGGAACCTCCTCCCCGGCTCTAGCCGCCTCAGTCCAAGCGCCGGGCCGGGCCGGGCGGGAGCCCGCGCTCAGCAGCTAAAGCCTCCCCCGCCCCACGGGCAGGGGCAGCCTCACCTCGGGCAATCACCGCCAGCAGCTCCTTCTCCGCCGGGCTCAGCTCACCTCTCCTGGGGGGAGCCATGGCGCCTCGTCCGCGCCTCGCGGCGGGGCCAGACACGGCAGCGCCCCCGCCTGCCCGCTACTCCCCACCCCTCGGAGCAGCTCCATCCCCGGTAGGGGCCCAACCATTCCGCCTCCGGCGGCGGGGGGCAGATGCGGCGGCCGCCTCTCACCGCGCACGGAGGTTTGTTTTCCGAACACAAAGGGCCGCCCACGCTGCCTTCTGCGCGGGGGAGGGCCCAAGCCCCCGCGCTCGGGGTGGTGGGTCCTGTCGTCTCCATTCCAATTCGCCCCCCCCCCGCGTTAGTGGACTGATGGTATGGCCCAGGGGAGGGGGAG
>NW_020707788.1:0-1297 GCF_002925995.2 Terrapene triunguis
GAAAAATAAATCCACATACAGAACACCTGAAACATGTTACTTCAAACATTCTATTTTCCCTGCTGTCACTAACAAGAAAAAGCAGCACCCCAAGCCCAGCATCCCCCAAGCCTGGCACCCCAGGCAGTCGCCTGCCCCTAAATCTGGCTCTGGGTATGAGGAAACCGAGCAAGAGGGAAAGTAACAGGGAAGAGGGCAGCTGGTTCCCTGGGAAACTGATTAGATTCTTCTGTTTGCTCAAGCAGAGAGCTTGTGATGGAAATAGGGCGGCAGTGACCCACACCTGTTGGGTTTGCAGCCTGGGGCAGAGAGAGAGAGGCAGGAAAGTCTGCAGCTCCCGGCCCGTCAGGGCGCAGGCGGTTAGAGTTTCAACCCCCAGTGCCTTTTGTGGGGGGAGAAACGGACCCAGATCCCAGCCTGCCTGGGAAGAAGCGGTCAATAGCCCAGTCTATCGCTGGTGTTTCCTGCAGGAGCCGCCACGCCAATGGGGTTTACTCCGCCCCCGCGAGCAGCCGGGCTGCAGCAGCGAGAGTGACCCTGGAAGCGGAAACACACATTCCCCTTTCTAGTGTAAGTCTCTGCGCGGCGAGAGACCTAAGCATCAAAGCGGCACTCTCCATGCCCGGCTCTCCCCGGCCAGCCAGTCACCCCGGGGCAGCGCCCGGTGCCCCGTAACACAGAGCGAACAACCAGCCCGGCGGCCAACGCCGCAGGAACGCTCACCCCGCCCCCAGCCAGGGAACGCGGCGCCGAGCGGGCCCCAGCTCGCGGGGCTGCCAGGCTACTCCCGGCCTTTAGTGCGGGAACCTCCTCCCCGGCTCTAGCCGCCTCAGTCCAAGCGCCGGGCCGGGCCGGGCGGGAGCCCGCGCTCAGCAGCTAAAGCCTCCCCCGCCCCACGGGCAGGGGCAGCCTCACCTCGGGCAATCACCGCCAGCAGCTCCTTCTCCGCCGGGCTCGGCTCACCTCTCCTGGGGGGAGCCATGGCGCCTCGTCCGCGCCTCGCGGCGGGGCCAGACACGGCAGCGCCCCCGCCTGCCCGCTACTCCCCACCCCTCGGAGCAGCTCCATCCCCGGTGGGGGCCCAACCATTCCGCCTCCGGCGGCGGGGGGCAGATGCGGCGGCCGCCTCTCACCGCGCACGGAGGTTTGCTTTCCGAACACAAAGGGCCGCCCACGCTGCCCTCTGCGCGGGGGAGGGCCCAGGCCCCTGCGCTCGGGGTAGTGGGTCCTGTCGTCTCCATTCCAATTCGCCCCCCCCGCGTTAGTGGACTGATGGTATGGCCCAGGGGAGGGGGAG
>NW_020707789.1:0-800 GCF_002925995.2 Terrapene triunguis
CCATTTGAAGTCCGCCTCGAGCCCCTCAGGCGGTAACAGTTTTTGGCGTCCCTGGGTGGGCTCGAGGCTGAAATTTAGCCTTGCCCGGATCCCTCCTGGTGGCTGACAGATTACAGCGACGACCGACGCCCAGCGCGCACCGGTGACTTCATCGGGGGCCTCGGCAGAGACGTGGTTTGCTCGACCCCGGAGGGCACAACGGTGCAACGCACACAGACAGTGGAGAAGCAGCTGCGGGCGATGGTGGGGAACCGTTCCCGTGGAGAGGGCGACGGTGCAGAACCGGACCCTTGGATAAGGTAGGAACAGTCCAGTGGGGACTTTATCTGTTTTGACCTGGGGATGCCCAGTGTCTGCCTGTTTTGACCTGGGGACGCCCAGAGTCTCCCTCAGTATGGGGCAGGGACAGAGTACAGCCGGCAGGGTACAGTGTACACCCTTAGAATGCATTCTGGTGAACTGGAAAGTGTTTGGATCTGATCAGCTGATTAAAAGTAAATGGAAAAGGTTCTGTACAGTTGATTGGCCTCAGTATCAGCTGGAGTGCCAAGAAAGGTGGCCACCGGAAGGATCACTTAATTACAACATGATCCTTCAATTGCTTTTGTTTTGTCAGAGAACAGGTAAATGGAATGAACATCTCTATGCGTATACGTTTATGGTGTTAAGAAATAGGACTGATATTTTGTTCAAGTGCCATTTGACTCCGACAGGCTCGGTAGTATTGGCTGCTAAACCCCAGAACCCTCCCACTGTTGTAATGCCAGAATCGGTGTCCCCTTCGGCTCCTTCACCCCCAC
>NW_020707789.1:900-4451 GCF_002925995.2 Terrapene triunguis
CCCCCCCCCCCCCCCGTGGGATTGTATCTGTTGATTACTGAGAGTGTGGTAGCCCGTCCAGGAGCACGGGATCTTGTGACAGTGTATCTCATGTTGCTTTTAACATCTGGCTGCTTTCAAGGCAAAGGCAGGAGAATTCTCAATGAATCCAAGCAAGTTCATTTCTGTCTTTGAAGGGTGTCTAGCAAGTTATAAGTCTGACTGGGATGATTGTAATATACTTATGAGAACCCTGTTGTCTGAAGTGGAGCGGAATCAGGTTATAGCTAAGGCTAGGGAGGAGGCACAGAAAAGGCATGATGGGGATAGAGATGGCAAGCCGTTGCCGGATGTCGCTGTCCCCCTAGGGGACCCCCACTGGAATCCGAATGAGGAGGGGGATCTGAGGCTGCTTAACTCCTATAAGGAACTGCTTATGCATGGTCTCCGACACTCAGCTGTCAGGCATAACAATTGGGCTAAGCCTTATGAACTAACCCAGGACTCAAAAGAAAGTCCAGGGGCTTTCCTGCAGCGTATTCGGGATACCATCAGGCAAACTACTAGTGCAAACCCAGATGATCAGGCAACTGAGGCAATTATAAAGGGTATCTTCACCAGCCGTGCGGCCCCTGATATTAAAAGGAAATTGCAGAAGAAGGAGGATTTAATGGGAATGTCTATGGCTCAGATTTTGGAGACTGCAAATAGGGCTTATAGCCTTAGAGAGGGAGAGAAGGAAAAAAGGCAAGTGAAAATGATGGTAGCGGCGGTGCAGGTCGGCGGCAAAGTAAGGCCACAGAAAGGTGGAAGGGGCCGGGGAATGAGAGGCCGTGGATGTGGACGCCCTGGTCCCCAGGAAAGGCGCCTGGGTCGCAACCAGTGTGCCATATGCCGTAAGGAGGGACACTGGAAAAATAAATGCCCTGAAAGGGAAGGTACCCCTATGATGGCAATAAGTATGTGTTAATGGTTGGAGAAAAGGTGTATGAGTGAAGAGTGGAAGGTTCCTTTGGAAGTTAGAAGAAGCCGAGAAAGGGAGAAGAGGAAAAAGCAAAGAATGAGTTAACAGAGGAAAATACAGCTAGCAAGCTCAGTCAAGCTGGCCTCAGTCCAAGGTCAGTGTTCACAGCCAAGACTTTGCTGACAACCAAGAGGAAGGGGGGCTGAATGTGCCCAAGCAACTGAGATCAGCAAAATACTGCAAGGCATAATGAGGACAACAGAAGGGTTAAAAGGCAGTTTTGTTGAACAGTATTGGCTCAAGGATTTAAAAATTCCCCCACTCTGTCCCGACAGGCTTTGGCCAGAGACTTGGAGGAGTGGGATAATTCAGACAAAGCCCTCTTGTTGCAATATGTAGATGACTTGCTAATTGCTGCTGTGGGTCTAATCCCTTGTCTCAGAGCTACTGTGAGTCTCCTAAACTTTATTGGACTGCGAGGATACAGGGTATCTCAAAGCAAAGCCCAAATTGCTCTTTTAGAGGTTTAATATCTGGGATTTCACAGCAGGCAGGGAGAGAGACAGCTCTCAGGAAAAGGAGGGATGGTTTTATTCCACAGAGGGAAAAATCCTCCTGCCCAAGGGCTTGATTCAACCAGTGTTGCAGGAACTGCATCAAACCACACACGCAGGCAAAGAGACTCTTATCCAGCTCATGAATAAATATTTTCTAACCTCTGGACTTAAACCCCTAGCATCACAGGTACAAGCTGAATGTTTAATCTGCCAAAAGAATAACCCTCGACCAGGAGTAGCAGTGCCTCCAGCCACCCTGGAACCTACCCCAGGCCCAGGATTGGTGTGGCAAATAGACTTTATTGAGCTTCCCAGGACCCAAGGGTACAGGTACCTCCTCGTCTTAGTGGATCGATTCAGCGGATGGCCTGAAGCCTTCCCATGTCGTAACAACACTGCCAAGACAGTGGCTCTTAAGTTTGTCAAGGAAATCATTCCTCGCTTCGGCCTTCCTCAGTGGATGGAATCTGATAATGGAACACACTTCACATCTCAAATTGTTCAAAAAATATCAAGTGCTCTGCATTCGTGCTCTCCCTAAGGGTAGGATAGGGCTTAGTCCCTTCGAGATTATGTTTGGAAGAGCATGGCCTATGAATGGTACCCCAGTTCTGGCAGGGGAATGGGAAGTGGGGTATGGGTTTTTGTCTCAGTACATGTGCCCTCTGTCTGCTGTTCTTTCTTTTCTTTACAGGTACACCAAAGATTCACAGCCTCTTCTGCTGGATACTCGGGTTCACTCCTTGCAGCCTGATGACTCCGTTCTCGTGCGGACCTGGAAGGACGAGCCTCTCCAAGAGAAGTGGAAGGGACACCACACCGTCCTGCTTGTCACCCATACAGCGGCAAAGGTCGAAGGACACAAGAACTGGATTCATCACTCTCGATTGAAAGCAGTGCCCGCTCCTAAACAGTGGACTGTCCAGCCTGCGGAGAAGACGGCTAACGACGATTTGGGACTTAAGCTGCTATTCAAAAGACAGTAAGGGTCACTGGGAATGCGTTGTGATCTTTCTGAACAGTCACAGCATACTCCCCGCGAAAACCCTGAGCATTGGTTTTATTTTCTCACAGAAGGCCGACCTGGCCTATGTATTTGGTCTTGTTATTTTTTGACTTGTTTAGTGTCAATTATTCTTGTCTTTTGGGTATTTGGGTTGTGGTAATTACCATATAGGTTTAGGTTTAGGGTCTCTCACAGCATTTCTTTTTATCACAGAGGCAATTCTTCTGTTTCCTACTGTTTCACCCACATCGCATGCAGGATGGGGAGCCATCCCTGCAGATATGGCTACCAACACATACGAGGCCCTGAAAATTGCCTTTGCCCGTGAGTTCAATCTCTCCAACTGTTGGATATGTGCCCAGACTCCCCATCATTCAGCGGGAATGCCCTGGAGAGTAGTACCCCAAAATTGGTCAGACTATTGTCAAAGGTGGATGGTTACTAGCAGTAGCACCTCTGACAATTTAAGTTTGCCTATGATACCCTAGCCATAGAGAGAAGCATAAGTTCTGAGCTGTACCAGCTTCGACTGCTGGCTTTACAGAACTGACAGGCCCTAGATTATGTGTTAGCCTCACGAGGCGGGGTCTGTGCCCTTATTGGAGAAGAGTGTTGTACCTATGTCCCAGAGTTTTTACAGAACCTTAACAAGCACATCTTGTCAGCTGAACGGGCCTTTAACCAGTGGAAGGCCCAGGAAGGGGAACCCACTATTTTGGATTCCCTTTGGGGTTGGCTACCTGGTTTAGGGGAACTAGGGGATGTAGGGGGAAGCATTGTTCGCATCTTGCTCACAGGTGTGGTAATATGTTTTGTTCTTGTTCTTTTGCTCATTTGCTGTAAAGTGCTCATAGGTAAGGTTTGTACCTCCCATACCCCAGAGGTTCCTTTATACCCTCTCATTGATAATCCTGATTGTATGGAGCTTAATCACATTTTGTCTTTAGAGTATGAGAAAACTCTGACAAAGGTTTGTTGAGTGTTCTCAAAGGAGGGATTGTTGGGGGCCACTGGGCATAGCTACCAGGTAACTCGGGAGAGTGGA
>NW_020707790.1:0-4517 GCF_002925995.2 Terrapene triunguis
TGTTAGGTAAAAAGCAAGTCCTTACTCACCTCTCCAGCACCCGAGTTCGTGCGGAGTTGGTATGGGCTCACAATCTGTCAGAGACCAGACACCAATTCATTGATCAACGGGCTCACACTATCCTTAGCTTAAAAGGCTTCAGAGTAATGTGGCAAGTTTATTAGGGGTGAGCATCAATATTTATACACAGAAGTAAACAAAGTGATTAACAGATCATAATGGTCATGCATAATCAATCAAGATTCTACAGGATAAAACAGGTTAAAATGTAGATTCAAAAAGACAAAAGGGGAGATGGCTACTTAAGGAGAGGGGGGTGTCATGAGTAGTTCGCAGGTCAGAGCTTTGATTAAAAGTTCAGACAGAGACATCAAATCTGGGTTAAGTTTAAGCTCATCAAAAGTTCAGACTCAACATTCCTCCATTTGTAGCTTTGGGATAACTATTTACCAAAAGCTACACCCCATTTTAAGGAGCCAAGGGCCGCTTGGCAATTTCAGCCTGGGCCAACTCGAAGAGAGTAAGGCCCTTGGCTGAAGTAGGAAAAGAATAAACTGACCCACATGAGTCTATGAGGGAGGGGACACACTGAATACAGCAACACAGTATTATAAGGATTACTATGGCCCCAACAATACCCACCAAGAGTTTTTTAACCCACCCAAATCCAGGCAGCCAATTCCATAAGGCTCCCCACCAATCATAAGGTGGCTGGCCAGAGGAGTAGTTCTTAGCCATTTCCCGTAGATGTTTGGTAAGTTGAAAAGTGTCAGAGTGGGTGTCATTTACAAAAACACAGCATTCTTCATTTATGAGGGCGCAAGTTCCTCCCTGGGCTGCTAACATTATGCCTAAAACCATTCGGTTTTGCAAAGCTAACTGGCTCAGCTGGGACATTTCCCCGGCCTGATTCTCAAATAGGGTCGCAGTTTCATTGGTTAAAGATTCTAGTAGTCCCTGTAGACGGATGACACCACCCCTCAAGCTAATGAGACCAACCCACCGCTGCCACGACAAACCATCACGGATATTAATATCTCTGAAGGTTTCACGGATGTTACGAACGTGGGGAAAATGAGGGGGAGTGAGGGAGATGCGAGAAGGCGGTGTTAGCCACGCTAAATAACATGACCCTGCCCAATCCGGGGAGAGAAAGTAATAAGCTTTGGGCCCGCACACCCAGTATGTTCCATACAATGCGTTTCGGGTATTCCATTTCTCAAAGTAGGAGGTAACCCACCACCCGTTGGACCACTGTTCCCCTGGTAACGCAGAGGGGTCGTTGTGCGAACTGCAGAGGCACAATTTGGTAGTGGTGTTTTCAAAGGGCAGTGTAGTACTGCTTGAGCAGTTGTAGAAGGCAATCGTATATCCCTTAGCAATTAGTTGGACACCCTCGTGATCTGAGCAGGGCTTCTTAAAAGCTGACTCTGAAGGCTTGCCCACCCATGAAAAAGTTGGATCGGGGTGAGGGATCCACATATGGGATAAGTGGGATGCGCAAGGCTTGAAGCCAAGATTTTTACTAAAGGCGGTGCCATTAAAATACATGTTGCATTTACTTGTTCCCACAAAAGTTGACCCCTTTTCTTTAACAAAACACAGTGATCCTGTCTGATTGGTTACCCTGAGATATCTGTTAATTGGCACTCCTGTTTTGTCCCATGTAAGATTGTGTTGGACTGGATCTTTTACTCTAGCCGGTGGCATCCAAGTCATATTAGCAGTGGTCAGGGGAATGGGTGTGAAGGGGAGTCCCTGTTCTGCATTTACTGGAAATTGAGTACATATCCAGCAATTACTTCTATTTCCTAAAATACGAGTTTTAACCTTGTGGGAATAACTAATAAAAGCATTATCTTCATAAGCAGAAAATAAACTAAAAAGGCATAATAAAAAACATACAGTTGTCAGAATAAAAGGTCCTCTCATTTTTTCCGAGTCAATTTAAGTCTGATGTCTGAAAGAGGTAAGCTGGTCCACTGGTCAGAGGCAGTGTCCTCAGTGGTGGCAAGAGCTGCTGGTCCGTCACTGTGGTCCACTACGGCTGGCTTGACGTGGGAGTGGTGGATCCAGGATTTGCGTCCTTCCAGGAACACTGCAGTCTGGGTTGTTAAAAGAACCTGGTGGGGTCCAGTAAACCTCGGCTGGAGGGTGTCGCCACGAACGAACTTTTTGGCCCAGACGAAGTCCCCTGGTTGGAACGGGTGGATCTGTTCTTCCAGCGGCACGGTCTGGGAAAACTGCGAGGCTTTCCAAAGGGTACAGAGGCGAGCCTGTAGGGAGAGAAACTGGCACGCGGTCATATGATCCCCTCCCAATAGTGAAACATCAGCACGTGGTAGCGCCCCGCCTTTGAAAGGGGGGTGTCCATAGAGCAGTTCAAAGGGGGATAATCCCAATACACGGGTTGGGCGAGTACGAAGGTGAAACAGGACCAAGGGAAGTACCTGAGGCCACTTTAACCCTGTTTCCTGACAGTATTTAGCCAATGTAAACTTAAGCTCCCTATTCATACGCTCAACTTTCCCGCTAGACTGGGGGTGGTAGGGTGTATGAAAGGAGTGTGAAATGCCCAGTCCTTGTTCTAAACGGCCAAGGACATGACCAGTAAAGTGAGGTCCGCGATCTGAGTCAAGCACGAGAGGGATGCCAAAACGGGGTACAATGTCTCTAAGGAGAATCTTCGCCACTGTGGCAGCAGTACAATTAGCAGTAGGAAAAGCTTCGACCCAGGAAGTCAGAGGGCAAACCAAAACAAGGAGGTACTTTTTCCCAAAAGCCTTTGGCATATCTGCAAAGTCAATTTGAAGATGTTGAAATGGAGCAGCAGGCGGAAGTCTTCCACCCTTAATTTTGTTAAGAGGCGGAGCAGGTCCATTACGCTGACATGTGCTGCATGCTTTCACTATTGACAGGCAGTAGGGTTGAATGCCTGGAGCATACCAAAAGCGAGCGATGGTGTCCACAAGGGCGTGCGTGCCGTAGTGACCCCCCTTATCATGGTGCCAGCGAACTGCCACGGGGTATGTGGAGCGAGGGAGGCAGGCTCGGCCATCCGGCATAAACCAGGTCCCTTTGACCAGAGTGGCTCCGAGGCTCTCCCACGACTGTACTTCAGCAGCGGGTACTGGTACGGGGTGCGGTGGAGTAAAGGAGGAGGCTGCAATAGCCAACGTGGGCATGGCTAAGGGTAAGACGGCAGCCGTCTTGGCGGAGGCGTCAGCCAGGGCATTCCCACGGGTGACGGGGCTATCATCTTTAGTATGGGCCCGGCAGTGAACTACAGCCAGGACCGAGGGTTCTTGGAGGGCGTCCAAAAGCTTGTGGATGAGGGGGAGGTGCTGAATGGGTTTACCGGCAGCTGTCTGGAAACCTCGAAACTTCCAGAGGTGGATGTGACAATGCACAACTCCAAAAGCATACTTGCTATCAGTAAAAATGGTAACGGTCTTACCAGCGGCCAACTGGCAAGCTCGGGCCAGGGCATAGAGTTCGGCGGCTTGGGCTCCCCAGTTGCCTGGCAGTGAGGCGGCCTCTTGAATGTCCCATTCAGAGGTGACTGCATAACCGGTGAAACGCTTGCCATCAACATAGAAGGAGCTTCCGTCCGAGAAGAGGATGCAATCAGGGTTGTCCAGTGGCACATCAAACAGGTTGTCCCTTATCTGTAAGATGCTATAAACTACTTCCACACAGTTGTGCTGATCCTGGAGGACTGGCAGGTCAGGAAGCAAGGTAGCTGGATTAAGGGGCCCATACCTTTCAAAAATTAGGTTAGTGTCTTCTAAGAGTTCGGCCTCTAGCTGTTGCTGCCGATGGGCCGAAAAGACTTGGGTTGTGCCCCTACGCAGAAGGGCTGACAAGGCATGAGAGGTCCAAACCGTGGTAAAATGACCCAGGGTCAGGCTCTTTGCCTTTGTGATCAGCAGGGCAGCTGCTGCCAGAGTCCGGGTGCAGGATGGGGTTCCCTGAGCGACAGGGTCGATCTGCTGAGAGTAAAAAGCAAGTGGGAAATGGTGGGGCCCGCTCAGCTGGGTAAGGACGCCACTAGCAATTCCGCCCCTCTCGTGGACAAAAAGGTGAAAGGGTTTGCTGTAATTGGGGGGGCGGAGAGACATGGAGGAGGCCACACTGTTCTTGAGTAACTGAAAGGCTTGGATCGTGTTCGGGGACCACTGCAAAGGGTTAGGAGCAAGGTTAGCAGTGAGTCGGTGGAGCGGTTTGCTTAACTCCCCGCAGGACGGCAACCAGCGGCGACAGAAGCCAATTAATTCTAAGAAACCTCGAAGTTGTTTCTTGGTGTTTGGCA
Organism: Terrapene triunguis; assembly: GCF_002925995.2. Lineage (NCBI taxonomy): Eukaryota > Metazoa > Chordata > Testudines > Emydidae > Terrapene > Terrapene triunguis. The sequence goes on from NW_020707790.1 coordinate 4,313, forward strand.
GAGGGCAGTTTTGGATAGTCTTTATGCGGACTGGGTCCATTTGTCTCCCCTCTGGGGTTAACAGGAAGCCCAGATATCGGACCTTCTGTGATACCCACTGAATCTTGTTAGGGTCTACCTTGTGGCCTCTGGTGTGTAGGTATAATAAAAGTGCCTTACCATCGATGCGGAGGGCAGCTTCTTCGCGGTTACCTAATAGGATGTC
>NW_020707791.1:0-2519 GCF_002925995.2 Terrapene triunguis
CCATCGATGCGGAGGGCAGCTTCTTCGCGGTTACCTAATAGGATGTCATCTACGTATAGGACTAACGTGGATCCCTGCGGACTGGTGAAGCTTTCCAAGTCGTGGCGGAGGCATTGGCTGAAAATCGTGGGGCTGTCTCTGTAGCCTTGAGGAAGTCGTTGCCAGACATAACTTTGTCCCTCCCAGGTGAAACCAAAGAGATACTGAGAGTCTGGGTGCACAGGAATACTGAAAAAGGCTGATTTTAAGTCAATAACAGTGAACCACTCAGCATCCCAGGGGATTTGGCTGATGATAGTAGCTGGATCAGGAACTACTGCATGAAGAGGGACCACATACTGATTAACAACCCGTAGATCCTGTACAAAGCGCCAACGAATAGGGTCTCCGTCCTTTTTAGGAGGCTTTTTGACAGGCAGTATAGGGGTGTTACAGGGAGTGCGCTGAGGGCGGACTAGCTTTTGTGCAATGAATCCCTCGATAATGGGGCGGATGCCCTCCCGGGCTTCCAGCGACAGGGGGTATTGAGGGACTGACGGGGGGGTTAAGGAGAGCTTCACTTGAATCCTTACTGGCTCTGCCGAAAGGAGCAGGCCAACATCAGTGTCAGAAATTCCCCAGAGGGTTAAAGGCAAGTCAGTGAGGTCAGGGGAGAGAGAGGGAGGGGTTTCCCAATTACCCTGAGTTGGGGCTGAATCTCCTAACACTGTCATCAATAATCCTACCCCTTCAGGAGTGCAGGTTAAAGTAGCCTCAAGCTTACAGAGTAAATCCCGGCCCATCAAAGGGATCGGACAAGCTGGGGAAAAAAGAAAACGGTGAGAAAAACATTTATCAGCATAAATAACATTTAGAGGCAAAGTGAGTCCCAGAGACTGTGGGTTGCCCTCCACCCCAGTTGCAGTTTTAACCTCAGAGGATAGCCAGGGAGAGGGGGCATGATTTAAAAGAGAGAAAGTAGCTCCAGTATCAATGAGGAAAGAGACAGGCAGTCCTTGGACTGAAAGGGTTAGACGAGGCTCTTTGCTGGGAGGGGAGAAAGTGAGGAAGGAGCCGGCTAAAGACATTAAGGAAATAAGACCATCACATTGTTTGCCTTCGCCCCCGGGGTACCGTCATTGAGGAGGCTGAGTTTGCTGCAGCTGCTGCTGTTGCCCGTAGTTGATCCAGGCCTGGGGAACGGGCTGAGCTGGTGGTGCAGGGGTGTATTCGTCCCTGGTGTAAGTATCTGCGGATGCGACCGGACCCTCTGGGCGTCCCCAGGGGCATTCACGTTTAAAGTGACCGGGCTGTCCGCACTGAAAACAATTTCCTGGTGGCTGGGGTTGCCAGGACACTCTTCCCCAAGCACCCTGAAATCCCCTGCCACGGCCACGGCCTCTGCCTCGAACACCGCCGCGAAAAGCTAAAGCCATCAACTTATATTCTTCCTTTTTCTCTTTCTTTTTACTACTTTCCCTTTCTTTCTCCCATGCAAAATCAGCTACGTCCAACACTGAAGTGACTGACTCACCTCCCCAACCAGGGCGAAACTTTAAGAAATAATCCCTTACAGGGGGCACTGACTGATTCACAAAAAACGAAATAAGTCTTTATATTCCACAATATTAGTATGTTGTCCACAAAAGGTTGGTCGTGCACCTGTAAAGGCATTTCTCTACTTACACCTTTATCACTCACAAAAGGTTTGGCGGAGGCAGCCTCTGGGCTATCCTCAGGGGAGGGGTATGCATCCTGCTGCATCTGCTTGATCTTTTGCCTAGTAATTACTCCTCCCGAGGTGTGCCCTTCCATTTCCCCCTTATCCCTCTGCAGAGATTCCGATCTGGAGTCCTGCAGATTCCCCTCTGCGCCCTGGAGAGAGTCCCCCTGCGGAGGAATAGGGGCAGGTGCAGTGGGGACCAACTGACGAGTCAAAACACGCCGTGGTTTACACCCTTCATTGAAATAACATGGAGGGGGTTCACTCTCGGGAGAATACCTGACTGCCATAATTTTTAAAGATTTCCACAGCTCTGCTGCTGTGTCCCAACAAAACCAGTAACATAACTGTCCCGGATGGTCTTTTTCGATCTGGCTCCTTACTCCTCTTAAGGCAGCCTGTTCGAAAGAGCCATACGAAGGCCACCTCATCTCCGGGTCGGCCAATACCGCGGTATACCCAGTCCAATTCCTTACACACAGTGTGTACAACTTCCTCCTAGACATTCCTGTCTGTACTGGGAGTTTCCCTTCATTCCATAACTTATTTACAATCCCCAACGGACTCTCAAGAGGAATGCTAGTCCCTTGACCCATGGTGTCTGACAGGAGCCCTCCAACTGGCGTTTATCCTGCTGTCCAGTACACGACCCCTCAATATTGAATTGGCTGGGAGAAATCTCCCGTGGCGCCTGCCAATTCGTATACAAGTGGTCTGACCACTGGACAGAGGCACCGCACCAGAAGGAAATCCCGGACGAGCCCCCAAATTGTTAGGTAAAAAGCAAGTCCTTACTCACCTCTCCAGCACCCGAGTT
>NW_020707792.1:0-2519 GCF_002925995.2 Terrapene triunguis
CCATCGATGCGGAGGGCAGCTTCTTCGCGGTTACCTAATAGGATGTCATCTACGTATAGGACTAACGTGGATCCCTGCGGACTGGTGAAGCTTTCCAAGTCGTGGCGGAGGCATTGGCTGAAAATCGTGGGGCTGTCTCTGTAGCCTTGAGGAAGTCGTTGCCAGACATAACTTTGTCCCTCCCAGGTGAAACCAAAGAGATACTGAGAGTCTGGGTGCACAGGAATACTGAAAAAGGCTGATTTTAAGTCAATAACAGTGAACCACTCAGCATCCCAGGGGATTTGGCTGATGATAGTAGCTGGATCAGGAACTACTGCATGAAGAGGGACCACATACTGATTAACAACCCGTAGATCCTGTACAAAGCGCCAACGAATAGGGTCTCCGTCCTTTTTAGGAGGCTTTTTGACAGGCAGTATAGGGGTGTTACAGGGAGTGCGCTGAGGGCGGACTAGCTTTTGTGCAATGAATCCCTCGATAATGGGGCGGATGCCCTCCCGGGCTTCCAGCGACAGGGGGTATTGAGGGACTGACGGGGGGGTTAAGGAGAGCTTCACTTGAATCCTTACTGGCTCTGCCGAAAGGAGCAGGCCAACATCAGTGTCAGAAATTCCCCAGAGGGTTAAAGGCAAGTCAGTGAGGTCAGGGGAGAGAGAGGGAGGGGTTTCCCAATTACCCTGAGTTGGGGCTGAATCTCCTAACACTGTCATCAATAATCCTACCCCTTCAGGAGTGCAGGTTAAAGTAGCCTCAAGCTTACAGAGTAAATCCCGGCCCATCAAAGGGATCGGACAAGCTGGGGAAAAAAGAAAACGGTGAGAAAAACATTTATCAGCATAAATAACATTTAGAGGCAAAGTGAGTCCCAGAGACTGTGGGTTGCCCTCCACCCCAGTTGCAGTTTTAACCTCAGAGGATAGCCAGGGAGAGGGGGCATGATTTAAAAGAGAGAAAGTAGCTCCAGTATCAATGAGGAAAGAGACAGGCAGTCCTTGGACTGAAAGGGTTAGACGAGGCTCTTTGCTGGGAGGGGAGAAAGTGAGGAAGGAGCCGGCTAAAGACATTAAGGAAATAAGACCATCACATTGTTTGCCTTCGCCCCCGGGGTACCGTCATTGAGGAGGCTGAGTTTGCTGCAGCTGCTGCTGTTGCCCGTAGTTGATCCAGGCCTGGGGAACGGGCTGAGCTGGTGGTGCAGGGGTGTATTCGTCCCTGGTGTAAGTATCTGCGGATGCGACCGGACCCTCTGGGCGTCCCCAGGGGCATTCACGTTTAAAGTGACCGGGCTGTCCGCACTGAAAACAATTTCCTGGTGGCTGGGGTTGCCAGGACACTCTTCCCCAAGCACCCTGAAATCCCCTGCCACGGCCACGGCCTCTGCCTCGAACACCGCCGCGAAAAGCTAAAGCCATCAACTTATATTCTTCCTTTTTCTCTTTCTTTTTACTACTTTCCCTTTCTTTCTCCCATGCAAAATCAGCTACGTCCAACACTGAAGTGACTGACTCACCTCCCCAACCAGGGCGAAACTTTAAGAAATAATCCCTTACAGGGGGCACTGACTGATTCACAAAAAACGAAATAAGTCTTTATATTCCACAATATTAGTATGTTGTCCACAAAAGGTTGGTCGTGCACCTGTAAAGGCATTTCTCTACTTACACCTTTATCACTCACAAAAGGTTTGGCGGAGGCAGCCTCTGGGCTATCCTCAGGGGAGGGGTATGCATCCTGCTGCATCTGCTTGATCTTTTGCCTAGTAATTACTCCTCCCGAGGTGTGCCCTTCCATTTCCCCCTTATCCCTCTGCAGAGATTCCGATCTGGAGTCCTGCAGATTCCCCTCTGCGCCCTGGAGAGAGTCCCCCTGCGGAGGAATAGGGGCAGGTGCAGTGGGGACCAACTGACGAGTCAAAACACGCCGTGGTTTACACCCTTCATTGAAATAACATGGAGGGGGTTCACTCTCGGGAGAATACCTGACTGCCATAATTTTTAAAGATTTCCACAGCTCTGCTGCTGTGTCCCAACAAAACCAGTAACATAACTGTCCCGGATGGTCTTTTTCGATCTGGCTCCTTACTCCTCTTAAGGCAGCCTGTTCGAAAGAGCCATACGAAGGCCACCTCATCTCCGGGTCGGCCAATACCGCGGTATACCCAGTCCAATTCCTTACACACAGTGTGTACAACTTCCTCCTAGACATTCCTGTCTGTACTGGGAGTTTCCCTTCATTCCATAACTTATTTACAATCCCCAACGGACTCTCAAGAGGAATGCTAGTCCCTTGACCCATGGTGTCTGACAGGAGCCCTCCAACTGGCGTTTATCCTGCTGTCCAGTACACGACCCCTCAATATTGAATTGGCTGGGAGAAATCTCCCGTGGCGCCTGCCAATTCGTATACAAGTGGTCTGACCACTGGACAGAGGCACCGCACCAGAAGGAAATCCCGGACGAGCCCCCAAATTGTTAGGTAAAAAGCAAGTCCTTACTCACCTCTCCAGCACCCGAGTT
>NW_020707793.1:0-2601 GCF_002925995.2 Terrapene triunguis
GGCACATGTTATTTTCCGGGGGGGTTCGGTGAAGGGTTAAGGGGGGGTTGCCATGGGACGCTTAAAGAAGAGCCATCATTGGTTAATTTTGCAGATAGCTGGAATTGGAAAATGTTGCAAATAGCTGTAGCAGCAAGGATGATTAACTTTTTGCAAAAACAATTTCTTAATGTAAGCGGATATTCTATTTTTCGAGCGGTTTCATAAATTTGCGGTTATTATGTTGCTAAAGCAGTTTCTTGCTGTAGCTTTTAGCATTGTTCTGTGTTTTTTTTTCCTCCCCCCCCCCCCCCGCCCTCTGGTCATTACCCTTGACCGAGTTTGGCAGAGAATCGTGTTGTTCAGTCTTGCTCAGGCTTTAGGCCTGCCCTACTCTGTGTAAAGGCCATCAGCATAACAGATCTCTGTTGGAGGGTTTATTTCGGGGCCCACAGATTCAAAGCTCTGGCTATCAAAAAGAAGGCCCCCCTGTTCTATTTCCCCACAGTAGGTAGACCATGCTAATTTATTTATATGGAAGTACAGATATCTGTGATTTCTTATCAACCTTTAAAGCTCCACAAAGAGCATTACTTTCAATCACTGACTGTATTAAACAAAACACAGTAAACATGCATTCCCATTTGGCCTCAGTTTAGTCAGCTATTGATAATGGATTTAGAGCAAGGGTGGGCAAACTTTTTGGCCTGAGGGCCACATCTGGGAATAAAAATTGTCTGTGGGCCACGAATGCTCACAAAATTGGGGTTGGGGTACAGGAGGGGGGGGGGGGGCCCCGGTGGGGGGGGGGGGGCTCCAGGGGGGGGTGTGGGTTCTAGGGTGGGGCTAGGGATGAGGAGTTTGGGGTGTAGGAGAGTGCTCTGGGCTGGGAGTGAGGGGTTCGGAGGGTGAGAGGGGGATCAGGGCTAGGGTAGGGATTCAGAAAGGGGTACAGGCTCCGGGGTGGGGCTGGGAGGTTTGGGGTGCAGGAAGGTGCTCCGGGCTGGGATCGAGGGGTTCGGAGGGTGGGAGGGAGATCAGGGTTGGGGCACGGGGAGAGGCTCAAGGGTGCAAGGCTCCGGGCAGTGCTTACCTCAAGCGGCTCCCGGAAGCAGCGGCATGTCCCTTCTCCGGCTCCTATGTGGAGGCGCAGCCAGGTGGCTCTGCACGCTGCTCCATCCACAGGAACCATCTCTGCAGCTCCCATTGGCCACGGTGCCAGCCAATGGGAGCTGCAGGGGTGGCACTTGGGGCAGGGGCAGCGTGGAGCCCCCTGGCTGCCCCTACATGTAGGAGCCGGAGGGGGGCCAGGCCGCTGCTTCCGGGAGCTGCGTGGAGCGCCCCCCAACCCTGCTCCCTGGTTGGAGCGCCAGACCGGGCAAGCCCCATACCCCACTCTCCAGCGGGAGCTCAAGGGCTGGATTAAAACGGCTGGCGGGCAGGATCCAGCTGGCGGGCCGTAGTTTGTTTAGAGTATGGGCAGTGTACCTAGATCTCTATTTTTTAATAAAGAGAAAAGGAACTGCACAAGTTTATCCCAATTACACACTTTACTCTGTAACAGGCATGAAGAAAAACAATACAACACAGGAAAAGGTTTGCTTAATAGTTTGAGATAAGAAAAGCATCCCAGAACAGCCTATTCCTATGGATTCTGCAGATGCTGCTGTAACCCACACGCCTCCTGGGTGTGGTGCTCTGTCCCATCTAATGGCACCGAGACCACTTAGAAAGAGATTAATGAGTCTGCTACAGTCTTAGCTAACAAGCACATGACTTTTAACTCATGCGGTAGAGGCTCGTGTATTCAGTCCGAGGTCCCAAATTCAATCCTGCCTGCCGATGAGCGGCATCTGTCAGTGTTACACTGCCACTTAGGATACACAAAAAACATGCCTTTCATCTGCATACTGTACACTAGTTTAGATATGAAAGCTAAGATAGGTATTGCTCAAGAAGTGCACAGTGAAAAGGTACAGCAGATACAATATAGCACACACTATGGGAGTTGAGGTTTTGGGACAGAAAAGTTGATTTAGGGATAAAGGTCTTTTTAAGGTGAGGAGGAGCTTGGTGTCCTTGGGCCATTCTGATTCAATTTTTATTTTAAATTTGCATATGTCTAGATTGTTTCTGATAAGTTCAGTGTATAATAATATACACATACACACACACACACAAAATCTGCTTCACGCAGATACATTCACGTGCAGCAAAATCCCTCCTTTCTCGACTCCATCAACGCAATTGCAGCACTAATCGTCACCACAAGTAACATTATCATGTTGCCAACCCTCATTAAGGTCTCAGGAGCCACATGCTATTTGATTTTTTTTTTCTGCCAGAACCAAGCTGCTGAGTGGGCTCCAGAAGCTCAGCCTTCACTTAAAGACAAAGAGTGTATCGCTCTCATGGTTGCGGAGAAAAGATTGAGTATAAAGAGCCACAAGGCTCAGGACCAAAGAGGCAAACAACAGCCAAGTTATTACATTAAAAATATTCAGGGGTTCAAGGCAGGTGCTGGCAAAACAGCCCCAAACAGGGCCGGCTTTAGGAAGTGCGGGGCCCAATTCGAACATTTTTGGCGGGGCCCCAGCAGGGATGACTTAAAAAAAAAAAAAA
>NW_020707793.1:2701-3323 GCF_002925995.2 Terrapene triunguis
AAAAAAGCCTTTAATTTCTTAGCAACCGGTTCCCTATAAAAAGTTCTGATTTAAGGGATGTGCCACAGTATGTATTTTTTGTAGCAATAGGGTTATCATACCGTCCAAAAAGAACCAAAAAGCCTGACATGTCCGGGAAAATACGGATGTATGTGAACCCTACCTAAAGTTCTTTTTTTAAAAGATGGGCCTGAACTAGAAATGAGCTCCGTTTCACATGTGTGGGTCCCCACCACTCCCTGGGGGTGTGCACATGTGTAGGTCCCAGCTGCTCCCTGCCCCCCTCATTGAAGCAGGTGTGCAGGGTTACTGCCCTGGGAACTGCAGGGCATCAGTAGACATGGGGCTGGCTGGAGGCAGGGCAGGGGCTGACTGGAGGTAGGGTCTGGCTGCAGGCAGGGCAAGGGGTGCAGGACTGGCTGGAGACAGGGGTGTGTGGGATGGGCTGGCTGGCTTCAGGCAGGGCCGCAGGGGGATGCGGCATGGGTTGGCAGGGCTAGAGACAGAGGAGTGCGGGACTGGCTGGCTTCAGGCAGTGGGGTGCGGAAGGGGTTGGCTGGAGACAGGGCAGGGGGTGCGGGGCTGGCTACAGGCAGGGGGTGCAGGGCTGGTACGGGCAGGG
>NW_020707794.1:0-299 GCF_002925995.2 Terrapene triunguis
GGCACATGTTATTTTCCGGGGGGGTTCGGTGAAGGGTTAAGGGGGGGGGTACCATGGGACGCTTAAAGAAGAGCCATCATTGGTTAATTTTGCAGATAGCTGGAATTGGAAAATGTTGCAAACAGCTGTAGCAGCAAGGATGATTAACTCTTTGCAAAAACAATTTCTTAATGTAAGCGGATATTCTATTTTTCGAGCGGTTTCATAAATTTGCGGTTATTATGTTGCTAAAGCAGTTTCTTGCTGTAGCTTTTAGCATTGTTCTGTGTTTTTCTTTCCTCTGTGTTTTTCTTTCCTCC
>NW_020707794.1:399-2720 GCF_002925995.2 Terrapene triunguis
CCCCCCCCCCCCCCCCAATCATTACCCTTGACCGAGTTTGGCAGAGAATCGTGTTGTTCAGTCTTGCTCAGGCTTTAGGCCTGCCCTACTCTGTGTAAAGGCCATCAGCATAACAGATCTCTGTTGGAGGGTTTATTTCGGGGCCCACAGATTCAAAGCTCTGGCTATCAAAAAGAAGGCCCCCCTGTTCTATTTCCCCACAGTAGGTAGACCATGCTAATTTATTTATATGGAAGTACAGATATCTGTGATTTCTTATCAACCTTTAAAGCTCCACAAAGAGCATTACTTTCAATCACTGACTGTATTAAACAAAACACAGTAAACATGCATTCCCATTTGGCCTCAGTTTAGTCAGCTATTGATAATGGATTTAGAGCAAGGGTGGGCAAACTTTTTGGCCTGAGGGCCACATCTGGGAATAAAAATTGTCTGTGGGCCACGAATGCTCACAAAATTGGGGTTGGGGTACAGGAGGGGGGGGGGGGGCCCCGGTGGGGGGGGGGGGGCTCCAGGGGGGGGTGTGGGTTCTAGGGTGGGGCTAGGGATGAGGAGTTTGGGGTGTAGGAGAGTGCTCTGGGCTGGGAGTGAGGGGTTCGGAGGGTGAGAGGGGGATCAGGGCTAGGGTAGGGATTCAGAAAGGGGTACAGGCTCCGGGGTGGGGCTGGGAGGTTTGGGGTGCAGGAAGGTGCTCCGGGCTGGGATCGAGGGGTTCGGAGGGTGGGAGGGAGATCAGGGTTGGGGCACGGGGAGAGGCTCAAGGGTGCAAGGCTCCGGGCAGTGCTTACCTCAAGCGGCTCCCGGAAGCAGCGGCATGTCCCTTCTCCGGCTCCTATGTGGAGGCGCAGCCAGGTGGCTCTGCACGCTGCTCCATCCACAGGAACCATCTCTGCAGCTCCCATTGGCCACGGTGCCAGCCAATGGGAGCTGCAGGGGTGGCACTTGGGGCAGGGGCAGCGTGGAGCCCCCTGGCTGCCCCTACATGTAGGAGCCGGAGGGGGGCCAGGCCGCTGCTTCCGGGAGCTGCGTGGAGCGCCCCCCAACCCTGCTCCCCGGTTGGAGCGCCAGACCGGGCAAGCCCCAGACCCCACTCCCCAGCGGGAGCTCAAGGGCTGGATTAAAACGGCTGGCGGGCAGGATCCAGCTGGCAGGCCGTAGTTTGTTTAGAGTATGGGCAGTGTACCTAGATCTCTATTTTTTAATAAAGAGAAAAGGAACTGCACAAGTTTATCCCAATTACACACTTTACTCTGTAACAGGCATGAAGAAAAACAATACAACACAGGAAAAGGTTTGCTTAATAGTTTGAGATAAGAAAAGCATCCCAGAACAGCCTATTCCTATGGATTCTGCAGATGCTGCTGTAACCCACACGCCTCCTGGGTGTGGTGCTCTGTCCCATCTAATGGCACCGAGACCACTTAGAAAGAGATTAATGAGTCTGCTACAGTCTTAGCTAACAAGCACATGACTTTTAACTCATGCGGTAGAGGCTCGTGTATTCAGTCCGAGGTCCCAAATTCAATCCTGCCTGCCGATGAGCGGCATCTGTCAGTGTTACACTGCCACTTAGGATACACAAAAAACATGCCTTTCATCTGCATACTGTACACTAGTTTAGATATGAAAGCTAAGATAGGTATTGCTCAAGAAGTGCACAGTGAAAAGGTACAGCAGATACAATATAGCACACACTATGGGAGTTGAGGTTTTGGGACAGAAAAGTTGATTTAGGGATAAAGGTCTTTTTAAGGTGAGGAGGAGCTTTGTGTCCTTGGGCCATTCTGATTCAATTTTTATTTTAAATTTGCATATGTCTAGATTGTTTCTGATAAGTTCAGTGTATAATAATATACACATACACACACACACACAAAATCTGCTTCACGCAGATACATTCACGTGCAGCAAAATCCCTCCTTTCTCGACTCCATCAACGCAATTGCAGCACTAATCGTCACCACAAGTAACATTATCATGTTGCCAACCCTCATTAAGGTCTCAGGAGCCACATGCTATTTGATTTTTTTTTTCTGCCAGAACCAAGCTGCTGAGTGGGCTCCAGAAGCTCAGCCTTCACTTAAAGACAAAGAGTGTATCGCTCTCATGGTTGCGGAGAAAAGATTGAGTATAAAGAGCCACAAGGCTCAGGACCAAAGAGGCAAACAACAGCCAAGTTATTACATTAAAAATATTCAGGGGTTCAAGGCAGGTGCTGGCAAAACAGCCCCAAACAGGGCCGGCTTTAGGAAGTGCGGGGCCCAATTCGAACATTTTTGGCGGGGCCCCAGCAGGGATGACTTAAAAAAAAAAAAAAAAAA
>NW_020707794.1:2820-3236 GCF_002925995.2 Terrapene triunguis
CGTAAAAAAAAGCCTTTAATTTCTTAGCAACCGGTTCCCTATAAAAAGTTCTGATTTAAGGGATGTGCCACAGTATGTATTTTTTGTAGCAATAGGGTTATCATACCGTCCAAAAAGAACCAAAAAGCCTGACATGTCCGGGAAAATACGGATGTATGTGAACCCTACCTAAAGTTCTTTTTTTAAAAGATGGGCCTGAACTAGAAATGAGCTCCGTTTCACATGTGTGGGTCCCCACCACTCCCTGGGGGTGTGCACATGTGTAGGTCCCAGCTGCTCCCTGCCCCCCTCATTGAAGCAGGTGTGCAGGGTTACTGCCCTGGGAACTGCAGGGCATCAGTAGACATGGGGCTGGCTGGAGGCAGGGCAGGGGCTGACTGGAGGTAGGGTCTGGCTGCAGGCAGGGCAAGGGGTGC
>NW_020707795.1:0-549 GCF_002925995.2 Terrapene triunguis
TTCGCGGTCAGTACAGCTACTGGAAAAGTCTGTTAACGTGTCTGGGGATGGAGCGGAAATCCTCCAGGGACATCTCCATGAAGCTCTCCTGGAGGTACTCCAAAAGCCTTGCCACAAGGTTTCTGGGCAGTGCAGCCTTATTCCGTCCTCCATGGTAGGACACTTGACCACGCCATGCTTGAAACAAGTAATCTGGTATCATTGCCTGATAAAGCCTGGCAGCATATGGTCCCGGTGTTTGCTGGCATTCAAGCAACATTCGTTCTTTATCTTGCTGTGTAATCCTCAGGAGAGTGATATCGCTCATGGTAAACTGGTTGAAATACGGGAACTTAATTAAGGGGACAGAGGTGGCCGTTCCTACTGGGCTGTTTGCCTGTGGCTGAAAAGAAATCCTTCCCTGCAGTTAGCCAAGCGCAGGCTGGGGGGAATTGGCCCTGAGCTTTTTGCATTTGGCTAGCAGGGATCTTCCCTGTTACCAGCCATGCGGTGGGGGGAGGGATAAAGTGATCATCCCAAAGAATTGGATGGGGGGGGGGGTTAGTTTGT
>NW_020707795.1:649-1198 GCF_002925995.2 Terrapene triunguis
TTCGCGGTCAGTACAGCTACTGGAAAAGTCTGTTAACGTGTCTGGGGATGGAGCGGAAATCCTCCAGGGACATCTCCATGAAGCTCTCCTGGAGGTACTCCAAAAGCCTTGCCACAAGGTTTCTGGGCAGTGCAGCCTTATTCCGTCCTCCATGGTAGGACACTTGACCACGCCATGCTTGAAACAAGTAATCTGGTATCATTGCCTGATAAAGCCTGGCAGCATATGGTCCCGGTGTTTGCTGGCATTCAAGCAACATTCGTTCTTTATCTTGCTGTGTAATCCTCAGGAGAGTGATATCGCTCATGGTAAACTGGTTGAAATACGGGAACTTAATTAAGGGGACAGAGGTGGCCGTTCCTACTGGGCTGTTTGCCTGTGGCTGAAAAGAAATCCTTCCCTGCAGTTAGCCAAGCGCAGGCTGGGGGGAATTGGCCCTGAGCTTTTTGCATTTGGCTAGCAGGGATCTTCCCTGTTACCAGCCATGCGGTGGGGGGAGGGATAAAGTGATCATCCCAAAGAATTGGATGGGGGGGGGGGTTAGTTTGT
>NW_020707796.1:0-5565 GCF_002925995.2 Terrapene triunguis
CCCTACATTTGAACCCTAAAGTTCAAAGTGGGGATACAGCCTTGACATGGTGGCATAGCGGTGGGATACATTTTAAACCCAAAGCCAGTAAGAGATTTTTTTTTTCCTTCTAGCTGCTTGGAAAGCAGAGCTGAAGGTAGATGCATATCTTATCTCTCCTTGCCTGAAGGCAGAGGTGTTAAGTTTTTTTTAACGAGGTCCTTTGTTAAGAGAAGGGTTCAAAGGGAGCAAACTTTGACTGACTGGTAAAGATAATTTACAAGTTGAATTGTTTTTTTTTTCTTTTTACATCCTCGGGAGTAGCTTGTTAGAAAGTCTCTGTTAACTCAGCAGCAGCCAGAGCTAAGTACATCCCAATTTCAGTCAACTGCAGAGGGGTGTGACCCAGCACAAGAAAACCAGGAAAATGACTACCAAAGAAGAAAAAGCTAAAGAGGAGGCCCACAAGAGAGCTATGGAGCTGAAAGAAAAAGAGATAGAGCTGAGAGACAGAGAAGAGAAAGCCAAAGAGGCGGCCCACAAGAGAGAGATAGAGCTGAGAGACAGAGAAGAGAAAGCCAAAGAGGCGGCCCACAAGAGAGAGATGGAGCTGAAAGAAAAAGAGATGGAACTGGAAGCAGCAAGGACTAGGCAGGGTGCATCAGACCATCCTAACAACTCCTCTCCAGGTACCACTTCCCATCCCAGGAAATTCCCTACCTACAAGGCAGGCGATGATACTGAGGCCTTCTTAGAAAATTTTGAAAGGGCCTGCCTTGGATACAACATCCCTCCACCCCAGTACATGGTAGAGCTGAGGCCGCAGCTCAGTGGACCCTTAGCAGAGGTGGCGGCTGAAATGCCTAAGGAACACATGAACAGTTATGAACTTTTTAAAAACAAGGCCAGAATCAGAATGGGGCTAACACCTGAGCATGCCCGTCGGCGGTTCAGAGCCCTAAGGTGGAAACCCGATGTGTCATTTACCCGACATGCCTACCACATTGGGAAAAATTGGGATGCCTGGATATCAGGAGCAAATGTTAAATCTACGGAAGAGTTGCCCTTCCTATTGCAAATGGAGCAGTTTTTAGAGGGTGTTCCTGAGGAAATAGAAAGGTACATCCTAGATGGGAAGCCCAAAACTGTAACCGAGGCGGGGGAGATTGGAGCCAAATGGGTGGAGGTGACAGAAAAGAAAAAAGCTAGTAGCAGTTGGAGCGAATATCAGAAGGGGCAAGCCGAAACAAAACCTTACCACCGGGGACAACCCAAGGCCCCACCCACATCCCAAGGGAAACCCCAGACGCCTTCTCACCCCACCACACCAGTCTCCATCAACCAACATCGCCCCGGTGATACCTTAGCAGGGCGATGTTTTAAATGTAATGAACTGGGGCATATAAAGGCTCACTGCCCCAAGAACCCTAACCGATTACAGTTCATTACACCCCAATCACACCAAAGATCCCCAGACCCAGATGCCTCTCTCATACCCTCGGAGCGAAGGGAAACCTTGAGAGTGGGCGGAAAGAAGGTTATCGCTTGGAGGGACACTGGGGCACAAGTGTCAACTATCCATCAATCCCTAGTGGACCCCAAACTCATCAACCCGGAGGCTACAGTGACAATTCAACCCTTCGTGTCACAGTCTGTAACCTTGCCTACAGCCCAGTTGCATGTCCAGTACAAGGGCTGGGCAGGAATGTGGACTTTTGCAGTCTATGACAATTATCCCATCCCCATGCTGCTGGGGGAAGACTTGGCCAACCATGTGAAGCTAGCCAAGAGGGTGGGAATAGTCACCCGCAGCCAGGCTAAGCAAGCTTCCACCCCCATCCCTGTTCCTGAGCCGTCCACCAGAGCCCCGTCGGTGTTACCGGAGACCCAAACACAGGTGGTGGAACCGGATCCCCTGCCAACGACTGCAACAGCCGTAGTGGATCCAATCCCAGAGACCCAGCCAAAGCCAGTCCCGGAACCGGAACTGGCAACGCAACCAGCACCAGAACCATTGCCGGCACGGAGTCCAGCGCTTGCAAACCCGTCTACAACTCCAATGCCAGAGGGCACCAGCGAGCCTGAACTGGCGGAAGCAGCAGATAACCCTACCCAAGAGGCTCAGCCAGAGCCTGAGATACCACATAGTGCACCAGCGGACAGCGGTTCACGGTCAGTGGAAACAGCCCCAGCACCTGCATCGCTTCCAGAGGGACCAAGCCCCAGTCCACAGTCCAAGGAGGAACTGATGTCTCCAGCATCAAGGGAACAGTTCCAGGCCGAGCAGGAAGCAGATGACAGCCTTCAGAAAGCTTGGGCGGCGGCACGGAGCACCCCACCGCCTCTCAGCTCTTCTAACCGATCCCGGTTTGTTGTAGAACAAGGACTTTTATACAAGGAAACTCTTTCTGGTGGGCACCAGGAAGACTGGCATCCTCAAAGACAGTTGGTGGTTCCCACTAAGTATCGGGTAAAGCTCTTGAGCTTAGCCCATGATCATCCCAGTGGCCATTCTGGGGTGAACAGAACCAAAGACCGGTTGGGGAAGTCCTTCCACTGGGAGGGAATGGGCAAGGACGTTGCTAATTATGTCCGGTCTTGTGAGGTGTGCCAACGAGTGGGAAAGCCCCAAGACCAGGTTAAAGCCCCTCTCCAGCCACTACCCATAATTGAGGTCCCATTTCAGCGAGTAGCTGTGGATATTCTGGGTCCTTTCCCAAAGAAGACACCCAGAGGAAAGCAGTACGTACTGACTTTCATGGATTTTGCTACCCGATGGCCGGAAGCTGTACCCTTAAGCAACACCAAGACTAAAAGTGTGTGCCAGGCATTAGCAGACATTTTTGCCAGGGTAGGTTGGCCCTCTGACATCCTTACAGATTCGGGAACTAATTTCCTGGCAGGGAACATGAAAACCCTGTGGGAAGCTCATGGGGTGAATCACTTGGTTGCCACCCCTCATCACCATCAAACCAATGGTCTGGTGGAGAGGTTTAATGGAACTTTGGGGGCCATGATACGTAAATTCGTAAATGAACACTCCAATGATTGGGACCTAGTGTTGCAGCAGTTGCTTTTTGCCTACAGGGCTGTACCACATCCCAGTTTAGGGTTTTCACCATTTGAACTTGTGTATGGCCGCGAGGTTAAGGGGCCATTACAGTTGGTGAAGCAGCAATGGGAGGGGTTTACGCCTTCTCCAGGAACTAACATTCTAGACTTTGTAAGCAACCTACAAAACACCCTCCGACACTCTTTAGCCCTTGCTAAAGAAAACCTAAAGGATGCTCAGAAAGAGCAAAAGGCCTGGTATGATAAACATTCCAGAGAACGGTCCTTCAAAGTAGGAGACCAAGTCATGGTCTTAAAGGCGCTCCAGGCCCATAAAATGGAAGCGTCGTGGGAAGGACCATTCACGGTCCAGGAGCGCCTAGGAGCTGTTAACTATCTCATAGCCTCCCCCACCTCCAACATAAAGCCTAAGGTATACCATGTTAATTCTCTTAAGCCCTTTTATTCCAGAGGATTAAACGTTTGCCAGTTTACAGCCCAGGAAACAGATGACGCGGAGTGGCCTGCAGGTGTCTACTACGAAGGAACAAGGAATGGTGGCGTGGAAGAGGTGAACCTCTCCACGACCCTGGGACGTCTGCAGCGACAGCAGATCAAGGAGCTGTGCACAAGCTTTGCACCGATTTTCTCAGCCACTCCAGGACGGACCGAACGGGCATACCACTCCATTGACACAGGTAATGCTCACCCAATTAGAACCCCACCCTACCGGGAGTCACCTCATGCCCAAGCGGCTATACAAAGGGAGATCCAGGACATGCTACAGATGGGTATAATCCGCCCCTCTAACAGTGCATGGGCATCTCCAGTGGTTCTAGTTCCCAAACCAGATGGGGAAATACGCTTTTGCGTGGACTACCGTAAGCTAAATGCTGTAACTCGTCCTGACAACTATCCAATGCCACGCACAGATGAGCTATTGAAAAAATTGGGACATGCCCAATTCATCTCTACTTTAGACTTAACCAAAGGGTACTGGCAAGTACCACTAGATGAACCCGCTAAGGAAAGGTCCGCCTTCGTCACCCAGGCAGGGGTGTATGAATTCAATGTACTCCCTTTCGGGTTGCGAAATGCACCCGCCACCTTCCAAAAACTTGTAGATGGTCTCTTAGCGGGATTGGGAGAATCTGCAGTTGCCTACCTCGATGATGTGGCCATTTTTTCTGATTCATGGACAGAACACCTGGAGCACCTGGGAAAAGTCTTCGAGCGCATCCGACAGGCAGGACTAACTGTTAAGGCTAAAAAGTGTCAAATAGGCCAAAACAGAGTGACGTACCTGGGGCACCAGGTGGGTCAAGGAACTATAAATCCCCTACAGGCCAAAGTGGATGCTATCCAAAAGTGGCCGGTTCCAAAGTCAAAGAAACAGGTCCAATCCTTCTTAGGCTTGGCCGAATATTATAGGCGATTTGTACCACACTACAGCCAAATCGCCGCCCCGCTGACAGACCTAACCAGAAAGAAACAGCCAAATGCAGTTCAGTGGACTGATAAGTGTCAAAAGGCCTTTAACCAGCTTAAGGCAACACTCATGTCTGACCCTGTGCTAAGGGCCCCAGACTTTGACAAACCGTTCCTAGTAACCACAGATGCTTCCGAGAGAGGCGTGGGAGCAGTTTTAATGCAGGAAGGACCGGATCAAGAATTCCATCCTGTCGTGTTTCTCAGCAAGAAACTGTCTGAGAGGGAAAGCCACTGGTCAATCAGCGAAAAGGAATGCTACGCCATTGTGTACGCGCTGGAAAAGCTACGCCCATATGTTTGGGGACGGCGTTTCCAACTACAAACAGACCATGCTGCGCTACAGTGGCTTCATACCGCCAAGGGAAATAACAAAAAACTTCTTCGGTGGAGTTTAGCTCTCCAAAATTTTAATTTTGAAATACAACACATTTCGGGAGCTTCTAACAAAGTGGCTGATGCACTCTCCCGGGAAAGTTTCCCAGAGTTAACTGGTTAACAATTGTTCTTGGAATGAAACATATTGTTAGTTTTTATATAATCAGTAGTATGTCTAAAGGTACATGTGTCTTATTAACTCTGTTTTCTCCTAAAACTCCAGGAAGAAATCACAGCCAGTGTGGAACCGAACGTCCAACACTATCTGTGATTTGGGGGGCGTGTCATAACTATGAAGGGAAGGGTAACAGCTCTCTGTGTACAGAGACTCCAAATCCTTTTACCTGTAAAGGGTTAAGAAGCTCGGGTAACCTGGCTGACACCTGACCCAAGGACCAATAAGGAGACAAGATACTTTCAAATCTTGGGGGGGGGAAAGGCTTTTGTGTGTGCTCTTTGTTTTAAGGGGTGGTTCGCTCTTGGGACTGAGAGGGACCAGACATCAATCCAGGTTCTCCCCATCTTTCTAAACAAGTCTCTCCTATTTCAAACTAGTAAGTAAAAAGACAGCAAGGCGTCTTAGATTTACTTTGTTTTCTCAACTTGTAAATGTACCTTTTTACCAGAGTGTGTATCTTTGTTTGCTGTACTTTGAACCTAAGACAGAGG
>NW_020707797.1:0-1866 GCF_002925995.2 Terrapene triunguis
ATCTGGGTTTAGACCCCATTGGGAGTTGGGCATCTGAGTGCTAAAGACAAGCACACTCCTGTGAGCTGTTTTTTGGTAAACTTGCAGTTTTGGGACAAGTGATTCAGATCCTGAGTCTGTGTTGGAGCCAGACAGGAGTGGCTGGCTCAGCAAGACAGGGTGCTGGAGCCCTAAGCTGGCAGGGAAAACAGAAGCGGGGGTAGTCTTGGCACATCGGGTGGCAGCTCCCAAGGGGGTTTCTGTGATCCAACCCGTCACAGTGGCGTAGTCGGCAGGATCTGTGCACAGCTGATTGCTTTGAGATACTGGTAGTGATTTTAAGTGAGTTTTAAGTGTGGTGGCTGGAGAACAGACAAAGTGGTTACTGGTTTGTT
This sequence comes from Terrapene triunguis, assembly GCF_002925995.2. NCBI lineage: Eukaryota > Metazoa > Chordata > Testudines > Emydidae > Terrapene > Terrapene triunguis. The sequence continues at coordinate 375 of NW_020707797.1, forward strand.
ATTTTCTGTTTGCTTATTTCGGGAAAGGGAAGTAGGGACAGAAAAGGAAGCAAAATAAGTAAGAATGAAGATCAAAAGAAGCTAAAACTACACAAGTTGCAAATTGCCCCAGAAAGACTCAACAATGGGCACTGGGAATGTCTCTGTTAACTAAGAAGCCCCTGAACTGAGTGCATCTCAGTTTCAGTGAACTGCAGATGGGTGTGGGCCAACCTCTGTCTGTGCTGAAGCTGACTGAAGTGTCTAACCTAGCAAGACAGGAGTGGAGGGGTGCCTGTTCTGGCAGGAGGGTGTTCTCTGTGGTATCCCAGCTCATCAAGCAATGGTCTCAAGGGGAGACAAATGGAAATTGATGTACAATTTGCCTGGGAAAAGGCAGACCTGGGAAAGGAAAAGGCTGCCCACCAGCCTGGACTTAAGAGACAAAGCAAGTAAGACCCAGAAGCATGACCTGGCTGTAATGGAGTGGAAGAGGTGCACAGAGACGCGTATCCTGGAGCTGGAAGTTGGGGTCCTGGTGACTACTGCGGTGGGAACAAACCCCAAGGACTCTAGCTGGAAACAAACCCAACCTGAGTGAAAGGGGGGGGATTTTGCTGGCCAGCGAAAGGTCTCTCATAGCTTGGAGCTGTGAGCCTACAGCTGGATCAGGGTCTCTTTCCCTTTTGGGGGACACAGGAGTGTCTGCCCCATAGGGGAGCCCAAAAACGAATTTTAGGTATACTGCCTCCGCCATGGTCAGTGTCCAAGTCTCTGGCAGTAAGTTCAGGAGGAGGGTGTGATGTTGTGCAGTCTATATGGTTTTATAAAAATATAAGTGAATATAATGTAACTGGGATAGTTTTATAAAAATTTGACAATAAGTGAATATAATGCAACTGGGATATGCTTCGTGCAAAAGGTCTCTTGTAAGGTATCATTACAAAGTGCATAATCTACTGAGTATGATCATCTGATTTGTATAAATGTACCACTCTGGTATCTAAAACTAGAAATATAAAATGTAACTCTGAGGGCCTATTGTAATTATGTAAAGTGTGGGCCATTAATGATGGTTTGGAATCTTGATGACTCCCATTAACCAGGACCATTGTCTGCAGATGGTTGTGTTTACCTGTGAGTCTTCCTGTATATGTGTGTGCTGGCAAGTGAGTAATGAAGTCTTGCAGTGACATGTGATCATGTCACCTGAACTGGAATCCATCTTTAACCTGGTGCTTTTCCAGTGAGGGGGGGTGAAAACCCAGAGGGACAAAGGGTTCCCGCCTTATGCAAAAGATATATAAAGGGGTGGAAGAGAACAGAGAGGGAGAGGAGCCATCATGGAGAAACCCCTAGCTAACACCTAAGCTGGAACAAGAGCTGTACCAGGGGAAAGAATTGTGCCCAGGCCTGGAAGGTGTCCAGTCTGAGAAAAACTTACTGAAGCATCTCTGAGGGTGAGATTATCTGTATTTAGTTTGATTAGGCATAGATTTGCGCATTTTATTTT
>NW_020707798.1:0-1428 GCF_002925995.2 Terrapene triunguis
CCCCTCCCTCCCCTACACCCGTAGCATTCGGCTCCCTCCCTACACCCACAGCGTTTAGCTCCCTCCCTACACCCACAGCGTTCGGCTCCCTCCCCTAAACCCGCAGTGTGCCCCTCCCTCCCCTACACCCGTAGCATTCAGCCCCCTCCCTAGACCCACAGCATGCCCCTCCTTCCAAACATCAGCAGTGTGCCCTTCCCTCTAAACACCAACACTTGTCGCTCCCTCCACACAATCATATTATGTCCCTCCCTCCATTCACCTACAGCGTGTCCCTGCCTCCCTCTTTCCCTACACCCGCAGTGTGCCCTCCCGCCATTCACCCGCAGCATGCCCTTCCCTCCGTACACCCACAGCGTGTCCCTGCCTCCCTCCTTCCCTACACCCGCAGTGTGACCTTCCCTCCGTACACCCGCAGCATGCCTCTCTGTCCACACACACGCAGCGTGACCCTCTCTCCACACACCCACAGCGTGCCCTTCCCTCCATAAACCCACAGCTTGCGGCTCCCTCGCTACACCCGCAGCGTGCCTTTCCCTCCCTACACCCGCAGCATGCCCCTCCCTCTAAACACCAATACTTGTCCCTCCCACCGCACACCAATACTGTGTCCCTCCCTCCATTCACCTACAACGTGTCCCTGCCTCCCTCCTTCCCTACACCCGCAGTGTGCCCCTCTCTCCACACACCTGCAGCGTGCCCCACCCTCCCTCTGTGTGGACAGAGAGGCACGCTGCGGGTGTAGGAAGGGAGGGGCACACTGCAGGTGTAGGGAAGGAGGGAGGCAGGGACACGCTGTAGGTGAATGGAGGGAGGGACACAGTATTGGTGTGCGGTGGGAGGGACAAGTATTGGTGTTTAGAGGGAGGGGCATGCTGCGGGTGTAGGGAGGGAAAGGCACGCTGCGGGTGTAGCGAGGGAGCCGCAAGCTGTGGGTTTATGGAGGGAAGGGCACGCTGTGGGTGTGTGGAGAGAGGGTCACGCTGCGTGTGTGTGGACAGAGAGGCATGCTGCGGGTGTACGGAGGGAAGGTCACACTGCGGGTGTAGGGAAGGAGGGAGGCAGGGACACGCTGTGGGTGTACGGAGGGAAGGGCATGCTGCGGGTGAATGGCGGGAGGGCACACTGCGGGTGTAGGGAAAGAGGGAGGCAGGGACACGCTGTAGGTGAATGGAGGGAGGGACATAATATGATTGTGTGGAGGGAGCGACAAGTGTTGGTGTTTAGAGGGAAGGGCACACTGCTGATGTTTGGAAGGAGGGGCATGCTGTGGGTCTAGGGAGGGGGCTGAATGCTACGGGTGTAGGGGAGGGAGGGGCACACTGCGGGTTTAGGGGAGGGAGCCGAACGCTGTGGGTGTAGGGAGGGAGCTAAACGCTGTGGGTGTAGGGAGGGAGCCGAATGCTACGGGTGTAGGGGAGGGAGGGG
>NW_020707799.1:0-4683 GCF_002925995.2 Terrapene triunguis
AGGGTATGTCTACACTACGAGGGTAATTCGATTTTACTTAAATCGAATATGTGGAATCGATATTGCAAAGTCGAACGTGTGTGTCCACACTAAGGACACACTAAGGACAGTAATTCGACTTTGTGAGTCCACACTAACGGGGCGAGCGTCGATATTGGAAGCGGTGCACTGTGGGCAGCTATCCCACAGTTCCCGCAGTCCCCGCTGCCCATCGGAATTCTGGGTCGAGCCGCCAATGCCTTCTGGGTAAAAAAAATTTGTCGTCATCCGTCCGTCACTAACGCCCTCCCTCCCTCCATGAAAGCGCCGGCGGGAAATCAGTTCGCGCACTTTTCTGGTCAGTGACAGCGCGGACGCCACAGCACTGCGATCATGGATCACGCTGCGACCATCGCTGCACTTGTGGCCGTTCTCAACACCTCGCAGCTTATCATACACCTTTCCCTGAGGCAGATGCAGAGAAATCGGGCGAGGAGGCTACGGCACCGCCGTGAGAGCCTGAAGTCGGAGAGTGGCACAGAGCTGTCAGAAACCACGAGCCCCAGCGCCCAGGACATGACGTTGGCAATGGGGCATGTGGATTTTGTTGAACGGCGATTCTGGGCCCGGGAAACAAGCACGGAATGGTGGGACCGTATAGTGCTTCAGGTCTGGGATGAATCCCAGTGGCTGCGAAACTTTCGCATGCGGAAGGGAACTTTCCTCGAACTTTGTGAGTTGCTGTCCCCTGCCCTGAAGCGCAAGGACACCCGCATGCGAGCAGCCCTCACTGTCCAGAAGCGAGTGGCCATAGCCCTCTGGAAGCTTGCAACGCCGGACAGCTACCGGTCAGTCGCGAACCACTTTGGTGTGGGCAAATCTACCGTGGGGGTTGTTGTCATGCAAGTAGCCAAGGCAATCGTGAAGGTACTGCTCCCAAAGGTAGTGACCCTGGGAAACGCGCAGGTCATCATAGATGGCTTTGCCGCGATGGGATTTCCAAACTGCGGAGGGGCTATCGATGGGACTCACATCCCTATCCTGGGACCGGACCACCAGGCCAGCCAGTACATCAATAGAAAGGGCTACTTTTCAATGGTGCTGCAAGCACTGGTGGACCATCGGGGACGGTTTACAAACATCTACGTCGGATGGCCGGGCAAGGTTCATGACGCTCGTGTGTTCAGGAACTCTGGTCTGTTTAGATGGCTGCAGGAAGGTATTTACTTCCCAGACCACAAAATAACTCTTGGGGATGTGGAGATGCCTACAGTCATCCTCGGGGACCCAGCCTACCCGCTAATGCCCTGGCTCATGAAGCCCTATACTGGCGCCCTGGACACAGAAAAAGAACTGTTCAACTACCGTCTCAGCAAGTGCAGAATGGTGGTGGAGTGTGCTTTTGGCCGTCTCAAAGGGAGATGGAGAAGCTTACTCACTCGCTGTGATCTCAGTGAAACCAATATCCCCATCGTTATTGCAGCTTGCTGTGTGCTCCACAATCTATGTGAGAGCAAGGGGGAGACCTTTATGGCGGGGTGGGAGGTAGAGGCAAATAGCCTGGCCGCTGATTACGTCCAGCCAGACAGCCGGGCCATTAGAAGATCCCAGCGGGACGCCCTGTGCATCCGGGAGGCTTTGAAAGCTAGGTTCCTGAGTGAGCAGGGCAACCAGTGACTTTTCAGTTTGTGGACAGAGAAGCTGAACCTGCCCCCGTTTCTTTACCCAGTTCATTTTGACTATCCTCTCCAGTTACATACCCCCTTCACCCCCTTCCCCTTCCCAAAAAATAAAATCATTTCGATTTTGTTAATGAACAGCGTTGTCTGTATTGCTGTTTTCGCGGGAATATTTTAAACCGGGGACGCAGACTGTGGCGGGGGGCGGGTTCAGTGTTCTGATGCAAATGATGCTTCTAAACTCCCGGAATGACAGGCTCCGCACTGGTGGACTGGTTATTTCAATGGAGAACATGAAAAACACCTCCCAGACTGACCAGGGTAACCAGTGACTGCACTGTGTATGTGTCCTGATGCTGGACCTGACACCGCCTCTGTACCCTGCTAAAGGTCACTGTCCTGCCCAATTACCAAGCCCCTTCCCCCCCTCCAGACAGACTCTCCCTCAAAAGAACCTGACTGAAACAGTAATGGACAGAAACAAACATTTTATTGCGAACCAGACATGAAACGTGGGGTGTGAAACTTGGACGGGGGCTTCTGTGAGGTGGGTGGGAAAGGACTTATGAAATTTTGGGGAATGTCAGCCTTCTAGTGCTAGAGCAGTCTGCAGGGGTTGACTGAAAGTTTTAACGGCCCTTGCCGCCCCTCCTTCTTTGGAGTTTGGGTGAGGGTGGTGTGGGACTTGGTGGCGGGTGAGGGCGGTTACAGATAGACTGCAGCGGGGCTCTGTCCTCCTGCCTCCGGTCTTGCAGAACATCCACAAGGCGCCGGAGCGTGTCCGTTTGCTCCCTCATTAGTCCAAGCAGCTTTTCAGTAGCCTGTTGGTCCTCCTGACGCCACCTCTCCTCCCGTTCCATGACTGCTCGGTGCATTTGTGACAAGTTCTCCCTCCACTGTGTCTGCTGGGCTGCCTGGGCTCGGGAGCAGCCCATTAGTTCTGAGAACATGTCTTCACGCGTCTTCTTCTTCCTCCGCCTAATCTGCGCTAGCCTCTGGGAGTGTGCTGACAGGCTGGGTTGGGAGACAGTCGCAGATGTGTCTGTGTGAATTTTAAAAAGGGAGTGAATTCCTGAGACAGATAAATGAAATTGTATACAAAGAACCTAGTCTTTCTCTGTGAACAAGACCATGCACTGCACCTCTCACATGCGCACTCAGGACAAGGTCGAATTTTCGGCCGTCGCCTTCAGTGCCTGTGGACTTGCGGAGGTCTTGGACTGTTCAGAGAACTGTGGCTGGAGACCTGAACTTCTGGAGCGGGCAATAATGGTAAGCCGCAGACTTGTGGCTGCTTAAAACTCCAGCAGTAGCACTGGCCTCCTTTCACATTGAAAGCAATGCCAGTCTCTGCTGCCAGCAATCAGGACAGCATCAACTCTGCCCCTGTCCCACCCCCTCGCGGCTGTCCCAGGGAAAGATCCCTGTATGCTGCCCCTCTCCCTCCACCGCGTGGCTGTAAAGCAGTCCCAATACTAACATTCCCCTCCCTAATTCAAAGCAGGGCGTCATGAGCGACATCACCCTCCTGAGGATCCCGGACACCCAGAGAGAACGCATGCTGCGGGAAAGCATGCAGAAACCGGGGCCGTATGCCGCCATGCTATGTCGGGCCATGATCCCGGAGTACTTGATTGTGGCGTGGAGGGGGCATGTCTGCTACCACGGAGGGCCCACTAAGATCGCCCTACCCCGGAACCTGATCAACAGGCTTGAGCTCTACCTCCACGAGACCTACGAGGAGTTCTCCTACGAGGATTTCTCGTCGATCCCCGGCCACATTGACCGGATTTTCGCGTAGGTGCACTGGGACTATGGAGTGGAGCGTCTTGGGCCTGGGAATCATGGAGTAACGGACATTGTGAAAATTTTTTAAAACACTTGGGACTAAATTGAGAAGAGGCCAAGACAGAGAAATCATGAAAACCCATTTGTTACCTTTGTAAATATTCCTGTTTTGTACCTGATTATTTTTTTACTAGTTTACAGAACTTTTATAAATGTACATTGTTAATAGTATAAATATTACCGTTCTGTTTTAAATAAATGTTTACATGTTTACAGCACTTACTGCTTGATCCTTCCCCTGATTCTGTGTCCGGGGTAAGGGATGGGGACGGTTGGTACGGGATCTCGGTAAGGGTGATGAAGAGCTCCTGGCTGTCGGGGAAATCAGCGGTGCCAGCGCTGTCGACTGCCTCGTCCTCCTCATCTCCTTCCTCCTCTTCCCCGTCCGCTGAGGAACCGGCCGCGGACAATATCCCATCCTCAGAGTCCACAGTCAGGGGTGGGGTAGTGGTGGCGGCCGCACCTAGGATGGAATGCAGTGCCTCGTAGAAACGGGATGTGTGGGGCTGGGATCCGGAGCGTCCGTTAGCCTCTTTGGTTTTTTGGTAGCCTTGTCTCAGCTCCTTGATTTTCACGCGGCACTGCGTTGCATCCCGGCTGTAGCCTCTCTCTGCCATGGCTTTGGAGATCTTCTCGTAGATCTTAGCATTCCTTCTTTTGGAGCGCAGCTCGGAAAGCACGGACTCATCGCCCCACACTGCGATGAGATCCAAGACTTCCCGATCAGTCCATGCTGGGGCCCTCTTTCTATTAGATTGCACGGCCATCTCTGCTGGAGAGCTCTGCATAGTTGCCACTGCTGCTGAGCTCCCCTCGATGTCCAAAGAGGAACTGAGATTCAAACTGCCCAGACAGGAAAATGAAAATGAATTCAAATTTTCCCGGGGGTGTGGCTGGTCAGAGCATCCGAGCTCGGACTGCTGTCCAGAGCGTCAACAGAGTGGTGCACTGTGGGATAGCTCCCGGAGCTATTACCGTCGATTTCCATCCACACCTAGCCTAATTCGATATGGCCATGTCGAATTTAGCGCTAATCCTCTCGTTGGGGAGGATTACAGAAATCGATTTAAAGAGAGCTTTATGTCGAACTAAATGGCTTCCTGGTGTGGACGGGTGCAGGGTTAATTCGATATAACGGCGCTAAAGTCGACATAAAAGCCTAGTGTAGACCAGGCCT
>NW_020707800.1:0-1675 GCF_002925995.2 Terrapene triunguis
GGGAGTCTATTTTAGCACTAGACATGATGGAGGTTTGTTTAACATTTAAAAGTTCAGAGCTAAGACAAAAGTGAAGGAGATCATAATAAGAGACCTGCTGTTTGCAGATGATGAGGCCCTTGTGGCTCACAGTATTGGTGTCTTACAACATCTTATTACCAAGTTCTCTGATTCTGGGCTAGCAATAAGCTTGAAGAAGACTTATTATGCACAAAGGCTCTTCAGAACCAGTTCCAGATACCACCTTAGATGGTATTCATCTAGATGTTGTTTATAAAATTTTGCTACTTTGGCTCTACTGTTACCAGCAATGTATAGCTTGATGCTGAGATCACGAGTAGAATCAGCAAAGCAGCCAGGAACTTTGGTCTTTTGCAAGACAGAGCCTGGAACATTAACAAATTGTCAACTAAAGTGAAAATCCGTATTTATGAGACATGTGGTTTATCCAACTCTTCAATATGGCTCAGAAACATGGACGACTTATGCCAAACATACCAAAAGACTAAATAGTTTTCGTATCAGGATGCTTGCATAAAATTCTTCAAATAAGATGTCAAGACAAGGTGACAAATGTGGAAGTGTTAAATCGTGCTGGTATGTTGTTCATGAGAACATTGATAAGTAAGCGAGGCATTGAGAGAAAGACTGGATCAAGATTTGTGATGACCAGCCTCAGAGGAGGAAAGAATCTGCTGCTCGGATTCAGAGCTTTGCTAGTGCATGGGTGTGCCCTACCTGTGGACGGGACTGTCACTCGCACATCAGACACAGCAGCCGTCAAAGAACTCATTGGAGCATACACCATGCTCTGTAAAGAGTGACAGTGCCATTATTATTATTATTATTAAGATCAAACAAGTGAGTGTGATAAGGAGAGGAGGAAAGAGAATGATGAAAATAGTAATAGATTCACAGAGACAATGGCTTTAGTGCAGCAAAGCACTTAAGCACGTTCATAACTTTAAACCTATCAGTAGTCCCATTCACTTCAGCGAACCAATGAACACAACTTGATGGCTCCAAATCATTTAGAAATAATGAGTTTTCTTAGTTCCCTTTCTCTCCTGTCCTAAGCTTAAGTTTTATAAATCTAAATAAACAAAACCAACAAATGCTTATGGAGCACTCTACTCACCCCTTAAAAACACAATACATACAAAAGGGGAAAGAGGTGGAGGGAAAGACACCACAACCTGAAAACAAACCAACCAACCCACCCTACACACCCACACCAGCAGCCCCATAACACTAACCTAACCCATAACTACTAAATAATCAGGCACCACAAATAAAACTAAAATGAACCAATTCCACACTTCCTCTATACTTCACCCCTAACTATTTCTCTTCAGCCCACCTAAACAAATTACACTTATAGCAAACTGCAAGGCACAACAGATTTGAGCTATTTCAAATGAGGAGAGCGGAGCTCATTCCTAAGGAAAGGAGCCATGCACAGAGAATGACTTTGCCCTTCCAACAGATCCTTCTCTTTCATAATGAGGAGGCTTCAGCTTGCGCACTTCTGCTGATCTCAACTAGAGGCAATACCAACACCCTAAACTCCACCCAGAAACACAAAGGTATCCAGAGCACTGGTTGAATATGCTCTTGACCAGACACTAAGGGTATGTCTACACTACGAGGGTAATTCGATTTTACTTAAATCGAA
>NW_020707801.1:0-2432 GCF_002925995.2 Terrapene triunguis
GGGAGTCTATTTTAGCACTAGACATGATGGAGGTTTGTTTAACATTTGAAAGTTCAGAGCTAAGACAAAAGTGAAGGATATCATAATAAGAGACCTGGTGTTTGCAGATGATGAGGCCCTTGCGGCTCACAGTATTGGTGTCTTACAACATCTTATTACCAAGTTCTCTGATTCTGGGCTAGCAATAAGCTTGAAGAAGACTTATTATGCACAAAGGCTCTTCAGAACCAGTTCCAGATACCACCTTAGATGGTATTCATCTAGATGTTGTTTATAAAATTTTGCTACTTTGGCTCTACTGTTACCAGCAATGTATATAGCTTGATGCTGAGATCACGAGTAGAATCAGCAAAGCAGCCAGGAACTTTGGTCTTTTGCAAGACAGAGCCTGGAACATTAACAAATTGTCAACTAAAGTGAAAATCCGTATTTATGAGACATGTGGTTTATCCAACTCTTCAATATGGCTCAGAAACATGGACGACTTATGCCAAACATACCAAAAGACTAAATAGTTTTCGTATCAGGATGCTTGCGTAAAATTCTTCAAATAAGATGTCAAGACAAGGTGACAAATGTGGAAGTGTTAAATCGTGCTGGTATGTTGTTCATGAGAACATTGATAAGTAAGCGAGGCATTGAGAGAAAGACTGGATCAAGATTTGTGATGACCAGCCTCAGAGGAGGAAAGAATCTGCTGCTCGGATTCAGAGCTTTGCTAGTGCATGGGTGTGCCCTACCTGTGGACGGGACTGTCACTCACACATCAGACTCAGCAGCGGTCAAAGAACTCATTGGAGCATACATCATGCTCTGTAAAGAGTGACAGTGCCATTATTATTATTATTATTACTATTATTATTATTAAGATCAAACAAGTGAGTGTGATAAGGAGAGGAGGAAAGAGAATGATGAAAATAGTAATAGATTCACAGAGACAATGGCTTTAGTGCAGCAAAGCACTTAAGCACGTTCGTAACTTTAAACCTATCAGTAGTCTCATTCACTTCTGCGAACTAATGAACACAACTTGATGGCTCCAAATCATTTAGAAATAATGAGTTTTCTTAGTTCCCTTTCTCTCCTGTCCTAAGCTTAAGTTTTATAAATCTAAATAAACAAAACCAACAAATGCTTATGGAGCACTCTACTCACCCCTTAAAAACACAATACATACAAAAGGGGAAAGAGGTGGGGGGAAAGACACCACAACCTGAAAACAAACCAACCAACCCACCCTACACACCCACACCAGCAGCCCCATAACACTAACCTAACCCATAACTACTAAATAATCAGGCACCACAAATAAAACTAAAATGAACCAATTCCACACTTCCTCTATACTTCACCCCTAACTATTTCTCTTCAGCCCACCTAAACAAATTACACTTATAGCATACTGCAAGGCACAACAAATTTGAGCTATTTCAAATGAGGAGAGCGGAGCTCATTCCGAAGGAAAGGGGCCATGCACAGAGAATGACTTTGCCCTTCCAACAGATCCTTCTCTTTCATAATGAGGAGGCTTCAGCTTGCGCACTTCTGCTGATCTCAACTAGAGGCAATACCAACACCCTAAACTCCACACAGAAACACAAAGGTATCCAGAGCACTGGTTGAATATGCTCTTGACCAGACACTAAGGTTATGTCTACACTGCAATTAAAAGCCTGCAGCTGGCCTATGCCAACTGACTCATGCTCATGGGACTCACGAGGGGCTATTTAATTGCAGTGTAGACATACCCTTAATTTACCAAGCAGCATATACCTAAATTTACATTCTGCACTAGTTTCAGCTTCCAGATGGATTAAAGGTGTCGCCCTAAATGGACTGCTCTAATCTAATATCAAGGTGATAAAGGCATGGATCATGGTGGTGAGGTCGACACTGGAAAGAAAACCCAGACACAAATCATAAAATGCAGTCTAGCAGCCTTAGCTGTAGCAGAATGATAGTCTTCCAGCAATAACTGAGACTCTAACCAGACACCCAGGCTGTGAACACAAGTAACAACAGGAGGATACTTAAACTCCATTTCTGAAACAGATCATTATTTTCATATTTTCCAGTTGCTTTCCCCATCACCACCTAAATCTTATTTGCTCTCCTCAGCCATCTTGCTCTCATCCAAGCCCCAACCCATGCCAGATGCTAGGAAAGGCATTCAACTGCTGGGTGGGAATCAAAATACAAATATAAAGCTGGGTGTCACAGGCATATTGAAGACATCACCATCCAATATTTTAAAAGAAGGGATGGAGGTGTAACTTTTATAAAGTATTAATTTACTTTTAAGTTACTAATTTACTTTTAAGTTAAATAACTATTTACATAATTTTAAATTATTAGTTACTAATTTATATACTAAGAGTCCTTGCACCACTGACACCAATGAGAGTTTTGCCATTCGCTTCAGAAGGGCCAGG
>NW_020707802.1:0-3836 GCF_002925995.2 Terrapene triunguis
TGTTAGGTAAAAAGCAAGTCCTTACTCACCTCTCCAGCACCCGAGTTCGTGCGGAGTTGGTATGGGGCTCACAATCTGTCAGAGACCAGACACCAATTCATTGATCAACGGGCTCACACTATCCTTAGCTTAAAAGGCTTTAGAGTAAGTGTGGCAAGTTTATTAGGGGTGAGCATCAATATTTATACACAGAAGTAAACAAAGTGATTAACAGATCATAATGGTCATGCATAATCAATCAAGATTCTACAGGATAAAACAGGTTAAAATGTAAATTCAAAAAGACAAAAGGGGAGATGGCTACTTAAGGGGAGGGGGGTGTCATGAGTAGTTCGCAGGTCAGAGCTTTGATTAAAAGTTCAGACAGAAACATCAAGTCTGGGTTAAGTTTAAACTCATCAAAAGTTCAGACTCAACATTCCTCCATTTGTAGCTTTGGGATAACTATTTACCAAAAGCTACACCCCATTTTAAGGAGCCAAGGGCCGCTTGGCAATTTCAGCCTGGGCCAACTCGAAGAGAGTAAGGCCCTTGGCTGAAGTAGGAAAAGAATAAACTGACCCACATGAGTTTATGAGGGAGGGGACACACTGAATACAGCAACACAGTATTATAAGGATTACTATGGTCCCAACAATACCCACCAAGAGTTTCTTAACCCACCCAAATCCAGGCAGCCAATTCCATAAGGCTCCCCACCAATCATAAGGTGGCTTGCCAGAGGAGTAGTTCTTAGCCATTTCCCTTAGATGTTTGGTACGTTGAAAAGTGTCAGAGTAGGTGTCATTTACAAAAACACAGCATTCTTCATTTATGAGGGCGCAAGTTCCTTCCTGGGCTGCTAACATTATGTCTAAAGCCATTCGGTTTTGCAAAGCTAACTGGCGCAGCTGGGACATTTCCCCGGCCTGATTCTCAAATAGGGTCGCAGTTTCATTGGTTAAAGATTCTAGTAGTCCCTGTAGACGGATGACACCACCCCTCAAGCTAATGATACCAGCCCACCGCTGCCACGACAAACCATCACGGATATTAATATCTCTGAAGGTTTTACGGATGTTACGAACATGGGGAAAATGAGGGGGAGTGAGGGAGATGCGAGAAGGCGGTGTTAGCCACGCTAAATAACATGACCCTGCCCAATCAGGGGAGAGAAAGTAATAAGCTTTGGGCCCGCACACCCAGTATGTTCCATACAATGCATTTCGGGTATTCCATTTCTCAAAGTAGGAGGTAACCCACCACCCGTTGGACCACTGTTCCCCTGGTAACGCAGAGGGGTCGTTGTGCGAACTGCAGAGGCACAATTTGGTAGTGGTGTTTTCAAAGGGCAGTGTTGTACTGCTTGAGCAGTTGTAGAAGGCAATCGTATATCCCTTAGCAATTAGTTGGACACCCTCGTGATCTGAGCAGGGCTTCTTAAAAGCTGACTCTGAAGGCTTGCCCACCCATGAAAAAGTTGGATCAGGGTGAGGGATCCACATATGGGATAAGTGGGATGCGCAAGGCTTGAAGCCAAGATTTTTACTAAAGGCGGTGCCATTAAAATACATGTTGCATTTACTTGTTCCCACAAAAGTTGACCCCTTTTCTTTAACAAAACACAGTGATCCTGTCTGATTGGTTACCCTGAGATATCTGTTAATTGGCACTCCTGTTTTGTCCCATGTAAGATTGTGTTGGACTGGATTTTTTACTCTAGCCGGTGGCATCCAAGTTATATTAGCAGTGGTCAGGGGAATGAGTGTGAAGGGGAGTCCCTGTTCTGCATTTACTGGAAATTGAGTACATACCCAGCAATTACTTCTATTTCCTAAAATACGAGTTTTAACCTCGTGGGAATATCTAATAAAAGCATTATCTTCATAAGCAGAAAATAAACTAAAAAGGCATAATAAAAAACATACAGTTGTCAGAATAAAAGGTCCTCTCATTTTTGCCGAGTCAATTTAAGTCTGATGTCTGAAAGAGGTAAGCTGGTCCACTGGTCGGAGGCAGTGTCCTCAGTGGTGGCAAGAGCTGCTGGTCCGTCACTGTGGTCCACTACGGCTGGCTTGACGTGGGAGTGGTGGATCCAGGATTTGAGTCCTTCCAGGAACACTGCAGTCTGGGTTGTTAAAAGAACCTGGTGGGGTCCAGTAAACCTCGGCTGGAGGGTGTCGCCACGAACGAACTTTTTGGCCCAGACGAAGTCCCCTGGTTGGAACGGGTGGATCTGTTCTTCCAGCGGCACGGTCTGGGAAAACTGCGAGGCTTTCCAAAGGGTACGGAGGCGAGCCTGTAGGGAGAGAAACTGGCACGCGGTCATATGATCCCCTCCCAATAGTGAAACATCAGCACGTGGTAGCGCCCCGCCTTTGAAAGGGGGGTGTCCATAGAGCAGTTCAAAGGGGGATAATTCCAATACACGGGTTGGGCGAGTACGAAGGTGAAACAGGACCAAGGGAAGTACCTGAGGCCACTTTAACCCTGTTTCCTGACAGTATTTAGCCAATGTAAACTTAAGCTCCCTATTCATACGCTCAACTTTCCCGCTAGACTGGGGGTGGTAGGGTGTATGAAAGGAGTGTGAAATGCCCAGTCCTTGTTCTAAACGGCCAAGGACATGACCAGTAAAGTGAGGTCCGCGATCCGAGTCAAGCACGAGGGGGATGCCAAAACGGGGTACAATGTCTCTAAGGAGAATCTTCGCCACTGTGGCAGCAGTACAATTAGCAGTAGGAAAAGCTTCGACCCAGGAAGTCAGAGGGCAAACCAAAACAAGGAGGTACTTTTTCCCAAAAGCCTTTGGCATATCTGCAAAGTCAATTTGAAGATGTTGAAATGGAGCAGCAGGCGGAGGTCTTCCACCCTTAATTTTGTTAAGAGGCGGAGCAGGTCCATTATGCTGACATGTGCTGCATGCTTTCACTATTGACAGGCAGTAGGGTTGAATGCCTGGAGCATACCAAAAGCGAGCGATGGTGTCTACAAGGGCGTGCGTGCCGTAGTGACCCCCCTTATCATGGTGCCAGCGAACTGCCACGGGGTATGTGGAGCGAGGGAGGCAGGCTCGGCCATCCGGCATAAGCCAGGTCCCTTTGACCAGAGTGGCTCCGAGGCTCTTCCACGACTGTAGTTCAGCAGCGGGTACTGGTACGGGGTGCGGTGGAGTAAAGGAGGAGGCTGCAATAGCCAACGTGGGCATGGCTAAGGGTAAGACGGCAGCCGTCTTGGCGGAGGCGTCAGCCAGGGCATTCCCACGGGTGACGGGGCTATCATCTTTAGTATGGGCCCGGCAGTGAACTACAGCCAGGACCGAGGGTTTTTGGAGGGCGTCCAAAAGCTTGTGGATGAGGGGGAGGTGCTGAATGGGTTTACCGGCAGCTGTCTGGAAACCTCAAAACTTCCAGAGGTGGATGTGACAATGCACAACTCCAAAAGCATACTTGCTATCAGTAAAAATGGTAACGGTCTTACCAGCGGCCAACTGGCAAGCTCGGGCCAGGGCATAGAGTTCGGCGGCTTGGGCTCCCCAGTTGCCTGGCAGTGAGGCGGCCTCTTGAATGTCCCATTCAGAGGTGACTGCATAACCGGTGAAACGCTTGCCATCAACATAGAAGGAGCTTCCGTCCGAGAAGAGGATGCAATCAGGGTTGTCCAGTGGCACGTCAAACAGGTTGTCCCTTATCTGTAAGATGCTATAAACTACTTCCACACAGTCGTGCTGATCCTGGAGGACTGGCAGGTCAGGAAGCAAGGTAGCTGGATTAAGGGGCCCACACCTTTCAAAAATTAGGTTAGTGTCTTCTAAGAGTTCGGCCTCTAGCTGTTGCTGACGATGGGCTGAAAAGACT
>NW_020707802.1:3936-7626 GCF_002925995.2 Terrapene triunguis
TTCGGCCTCTAGCTGTTGCTGACGATGGGCTGAAAAGACTTGGGTTGTGCCCCTACGCAGAAGGGCTGACAAGGCATGAGAGGTCCAAACCGTGGTAAAATGACCCAGGGTTAGGCTCTTTGCCTTTGTGATCAGCAGGGCAGCTGCTGCCAGAGTCCGGGTGCAGGATGGGGTTCCCTGAGCGACAGGGTCGATCTGCTGAGAGTAAAAAGCAAGCGGGAAATGGTGGGGCCCGCTCAGCTGGGTAAGGACGCCACTAGCAATTCCGCCCCTCTCGTGGACAAAAAGGTGAAAGGGTTTGCTGTACTTGGTGGGGAGGAGAGACATGGAGGAGGCCACACTGTCCTTGAGTAACTGAAAGGCTTGGATCGTGTCCGGGGACCACTGCAAAGGGTCAGGAGCAAGGTTAGCAGTGAGTCAGTGGAGCGGTTTGCTTAACTCCCAGCAGGACGGCAACCAGGGGCGACAGAAGCCAATTAATCCTAAGAAACCTTGAAGTTGTTTCTTGGTGTTTGGCAGAGGGCAGTTTTGGATAGTCTTTATGCGGACTGGGTCCATTTGTCTCCCCTCTGGGGTTAACAGGAAGCCCAGATATCGGACCTTCTGTGAGACCCACTGAATCTTGTTAGGGTCTACCTTGTGGCCTCTGGTGTGTAGGTATAATAAAAGTGCCTTACCATCGATGCGGAGGGCAGCTTCTTCGCGGTTACCTAATAGGATGTCATCTACGTATAGGACTAACGTGGATCCCTGCGGACTGGTGAAGCCTTCCAAGTCGTGGCGGAGGCATTGGCTGAAAATCGTGGGGTTGTCTCTGTAGCCTTGAGGAAGTCGTTGCCAGACATAACTTTGTCCCTCCCAGGTGAAACCAAAGAGATACTGAGAGTCTGGGTGCACAGGAATGCTGAAAAAGGCTGATTTTAAGTTAATAACAGTGAACCACTCAGCATCCCAGGGGATTTGGCTGATGATAGTAGCTGGATCAGGAACTACTGCATGAAGAGGGACCACATACTGATTAACAACCCGTAGATCCTGTACAAAGCGCCAACGAATAGGGTCTCCGTCCTTTTTAGGAGGCTTTTTGACAGGCAGTATAGGGGTGTTACAGGGAGTGCGCTGAGGGCGGACTAGCTTTTGTGCAATGAATCCCTCGATAATGGGGCGGATGCCCTCCCGGGCTTCCAGCGACAGCGGGTATTGAGGGACTGACGGGGGGGGTTAAGGAGGGCTTCACTTGAATCCTTACTGGCTCTGCCGAAAGGAGCAGGCCAACATCAGTGTCAGAAATTCCCCAGAGGGTTAAAGGCAAGTCAGTGAGGTCAGGGGAGAGAGAGGGGGGGGTTTCCCAATTACCCTGAGTTGGGGCCGAATTTCCTAACACTGTCATCAATAATCCTACCCCTTCAGGAGTGCAGGTTAAAGTAGCCTCAAGCTTACAGAGTAAATCCCGGCCCATCAAAGGGATCGGACAAGCTGGGGAAAAAAGAAAACGGTGAGAAAAACATTTATCAGCATAAATAACATTTAGAGGCAAAGTGAGTCCCAGAGACTGTGGGTTGCCCTCCACCCCAGTTGCAGTTTTAACCTCAGAGGATAGCCAGGGAGAGGGGGCATGATTTAAAAGAGAGAAAGTAGCTCCAGTATCAATGAGGAAAGAGACAGGCAGTCCTTGGACTGAAAGGGTTAGACGAGGCTCTTTGCTGGGAGGGGAGAAAGTGAGGAAGGAGCCGGCTAAAGACATTAAGGAAATAAGACCATCACATTGTTTGCCTTCGCCCCCGGGGTACCGTCATTGAGGAGGCTGAGTTTGCTGCAGCTGCTGCTGTTGCCCGTAGTTGATCCAGGCCTGGGGAACGGGCTGAGCTGGTGGTGCAGGGGTGTATTCGTCCCTGGTGTAAGTATCTGCGGATGCGACCGGACCCTCTGGGCGTCCCCAGGGGCATTCACGTTTAAAGTGACCGGGCTGTCCACACTGAAAACAATTTCCTGGTGGCTGGGGTTGCCAGGACCCTCTTCCCCGAGCACCCTGAAATCCCCTGCCACGGCCACGGCCTCTGCCTCGAACACCGCCGCGAAAAGCTAAAGCCATCAACTTATATTTTTCCTTTTTCTCTTTCTTTTTACTACTTTCCCTTTCTTTCTCCCATGCAAAATCAGCTACGTCCAACACTGAAGTGACTGACTCACCTCCCCAACCAGGGCGAAACTTTAAGAAATAATCCCTTACAGGGGGCACTGACTGATTCACAAAAAACGAAATAAGAGTAGGGTGGTCTGCTTCTCTCTCAGGATCCATCTGAGTGAACATTCGGGCCCCCTCCAATAGCCTCGACCAGAACTTTCTGGGTGGCTCATCAGATTCCTGCTGAATCTGCATGAACTTAGCCTGATTAGGCGAGCGGCGAGCCATTTCTTTGAGTCTCTCTAACAATCGCTCTCGATCTGTTCGCAGCTGAGTCAGCCTTGGCTGACTCCAGTCTAGGGGATTCCAGCCAGCGGCTTGATCCCGCCTATCCATCCAAGTAGTATTAACCGCATCGCTATCCCCCCATGTCCTTTCTGCCATCCACAATCTACTACGTTCCTCTCCGGTCAAAACTCTACTTAACAACTGATCTACATCCGTATAAGTAGGATTATGACTTGAAAACAATCTTTCTAAAAGTTCTGTGATCTTTCGGGGATTTTCCCCAAAGGACCCTGACAACCGTCCCCACTCTTTCAAGTCCCATTCTAGCCATCCTTTATATTCCACAATATTAGTATGTTGTAACTGGCCATCATTGCTCACAAAAGGTTGGTCGTGCACCTGTAAAGGCATTTCTCTACTTACACCTTTATCACTCACAAAAGGTTTGGCGGAGGCAGCCTCTGGGCTATCCTCAGGGGAGGGGTATGCAACCTGCTGCATCTGCTTGATCTTTTGCCTAGTAATTACTCCTCCCGAGGTGTGCCCTTCCATTTCCCCCTTATCCCTCTGCAGAGATTCCGATCTGGAGTCCTGCAGATTCCCCTCTGCGCCCTGGAGAGAGTCCCCCTGCGGAGGAATAGGGGCAGGTGCAGTGGGGACCAACTGACGAGTCAAAACACGCCGTGGTTTACACCCTTCATTGAAATAACATGGAGGGGGTTCACTCTCGGGAGAATACCTGACTGCCATAATTTTTAAAGATTTCCACAGCTCTGCTGCTGTGTCCCAACAAAACCAGTAACATAACTGTCCTGGATGGTCTTTTTCGATCTGGCTCCTTACTCCTCTTAAGGCAGCCTGTTCGAAAGAGCCATACGAAGGCCACCTCATCTCCGGGTCGGCCAATACCGCGGTATACCCAGTCCAATTCCTTACACACAGTGTGTACAACTTCCTCCTAGACATTCCTGTCTGTACTGGGAGTTTCCCTTTGTTCCATAACTTATTTACAATCCCCAACGGACTCTCAAGAGGCACGCTAGTCCCTTGACACATGGTGTCTGACAGGAGCCCTCCAACTGGCGTTTATCCTGCTGTCCAGTACACGACCCCTCAATATTGAATTGGCTGGGAGAAATCTCCCGTGGCGCCTGCCAATTCGTATATGAGTGGTCTGACCACTGGACAGAGGCACCGCACCAGAAGGAAATCCCGGACGAGCCCCCAAATTGTTAGGTAAAAAGCAAGTCCTTACTCACCTCTCCAGCACCCGAGTT
>NW_020707803.1:0-342 GCF_002925995.2 Terrapene triunguis
GTGTTTGGAGGAGGCCATGGGGAAGTAGCCCAGGGAGTTGTAGCTGTCATGCAGCTGTTACAGGAGGCACTATAGACAGCTGCAGTCCACAGGGCCCTGGGCTGGAACCCAGAGTAGAGGGCGGGCCCGGGTTCCCCCCAAACCTCCCAATTGACCTGGACTGTGGGTTCTTCCAGGGGGGAAGGTCTCTGGGCTGTTCCCCAACCCACATGGTGAATCTCTGAGGCAAGAAAATCCGCCAATAAGCGCAGGACTCACCAAGATAGAGGAGGAACTTTGTCACACTGGTGTCAACTGTGGGATCTTGGGGTGCACAGCGCGGCGGGAGAAGGAGGGTGATTT
>NW_020707803.1:442-3064 GCF_002925995.2 Terrapene triunguis
TTTTTTTTTTTTTTTCACCACAATGGATGAGGTAGTGCGGGCACTGATACAAGCTATGGCAGCCCAGCGGTATCACGGTTGGAGGTACCAGGAAGACAAAACCCCGCAGTCCCAATTGTATGACCTCATCCATCTCGCACAAAAGTGGTTGCAAACAGAGTCCCGGAGTCCGGAAGAGATACTAGTGGTTCTGGTCATCGACCGATACATGAGGGGACTACCACCAGACCTTCATGCCTGGGTAAGCCAGAACGAACCCTCCACCTACGACGAGGTTGTCGCCCTGGTAGAGAGGCGAAGGACAGCGAGGGAGCTGACCCGACCAGTTAAGGAAGAGGCACCCCGGGTTAAACTAGCAGCACCAAGCCCTAAAGTTTGGGTGACGGGGCCTCCAGGAGGGCCCAGGTGGAAAAAGAGAGAGGCTGAAAACGAGGCCACGCAGGAGGGAGAAGCACCTGAGTCTGACCCCCACCCTAATGCTTCTGAACAGGTAGAGGCAACAGAGACTGGGCCCCTAGATCTTGGGCAGATTAGCCCCCGGAGAGGAAATTTTGGATGGGACCAGGCAGAAGACCCAAGATATGACAACATTAGGAAGGAGGTGACTGAAATAGATGGGGTCTCCGTGGAAGGGAAAACCCAGGGACCAGGACCCTACTTGCACCAGTACACGGGCAGAAGGTACAGCAGATCCTAGTACCTCAAAAACACCAGAACGCTGTATTAAGTCTTGCTCATAGTCATCTTTTGGGGGGCATTTAGGGGTAGAGAAGACCCTGGCACGAGTCCTACGATGGTTCTTCTGGCCCGGAGTACATGAAGAAGTGCGGAGGTACTGTGCCTCCTGCCCGGAGTGACAGCTGCACGGTCCCCATCCCCACTTGAGGGCACCTTTAGTACCCCTTCCCATCATAGAGGTCCCCTTCGAGCGAATAGCCATGGACCTAGTGGGACCCCTGGAGAAGAGGGCTCGGGGCCACCAATATATACTTGTTGTTTTGGACTATGCTACTCGCTACCCAGAAGCCGTCACCCTGCGGAACACGGCCTCTAAAACTGTAGCCAAAGAGCTGGTGGGGATCTTTGCCCGAATGGGGCTACCGAAGGAGATATTAACCGACCAAGGAACCCCATTTATGTCGAAGCTAATGAAGGACCTCTGTACGCTGCTCCATATACAAACCCTGAGAACTTCGGTCTACCATCCGCAGACTGATGGGTTGGTAGAAAGGTTTAACCGAACCCTCAAGGCTATGATAAGGAAAGTGGTAAGTCGGGACGGGAAGGATTGGGACACCCTACTACCCTACCTTATGTTCGCTATCCGGGAGGTACCTCAGGCCTCAACTGGGTTTTCCCCCTTCGAGTTATTATATGGGCGTCACCCCCGTGGCATACTAGATATCGCCAAAGAGATCTGGGAAGAGGAACCCAATGAGGGGAGAAATATAATAGAGCATGTCATGCAGATGCGAGACCGGGTTACCCCTATTTACGGGAACATTTGGAGAAGGCACAGGAGGCCCAGCGAACCCATTACAATCGCCAGGCAAAAGTGCGACAGTTCCAACCAGGGGATTGGGTTATGGTGTTGGTACCCACGGCAGAAAGCAAGCTTCTGGCCCAATGGCAGGGGCCCTATGAGGTGGTTGAACCCGTGGGGGAAGTAACCTACAAGGTGCAGCAGCCAGGACGCAGAAAACAAGAACAGATTTATCATGTTAACCTTCTGAAACCCTGGCATGCACAAGAGGCATGCACAACGGTCCAAAAAGACCTAACCCAGGAAAACAAGCCTTCCAAACAGGTGAGAGTGTCTCCCGATTTAACACCAGACCAGAAGAATGAGGTGTCTGAGATGATCTTCCGGAACCAAGATGTGTTCTCGACAAAACCGGGTCGAACAACCGAGACATATCACCACATCGTCACGAGCCCTGGGGCCAGAGTAACAATGAGGCCCTATCGGGTGCCAGCAGCAAAAAGGGAGGAAATAAAAGCAGAAGTAAAAAAAAATGCCGGAGTTGGGGATCATTGAAGAATCCCACAGTCAGTGGTCCAGCCCAATCGTGCTGGTGCCCAAACCTGATGGCACCACAAGATTTTGCAATGACTTCCGGCGACTAAACGAAGTATCCCAGTTCGACGCGTACCCCATACCTCGCATCGATGAGCTAGTGGACCATCAGGGTAATGCCCGGTACTTGACTACCCTAGACTTGACAAAGGGGTACTGGCAGATTCCCCTTGCAGAAGACGCAAAGGAAAAGACTGCATTCTCTACACCAGAGGGTCTTTTTCAATATACTGTCCTCCCTTTTGGACTACCTGGGGCCCCAGCTACCTTCCAGCACCTCATGGACAAGCTATTACGCCCACATAACAGTTATGCTGCTGCCTACTTGGACGATGTGGTCATTCATAGCCCAGACTGGGAAACCCACCTGGAGAAGGTGGAGGCAGTCCTCGATACCTTCAGGTGAGCTGGCCTTACAGCAAACCCTGCCAAGTGCACTGTAGGGTTTACAGAGGCCAAATATCTTGGCTACATTGTGGGAAAAAGTCTGGTAAAACCCCAAGTGAACAAGTTAGAGGCCATCCAAAACTGGCCCCGACCAAGTC
>NW_020707804.1:0-2437 GCF_002925995.2 Terrapene triunguis
GACTTGGTCGGGGCCAGTTTTGGATGGCCTCTAACTTGTTCACTTGGGG
This sequence comes from Terrapene triunguis, assembly GCF_002925995.2. NCBI lineage: Eukaryota > Metazoa > Chordata > Testudines > Emydidae > Terrapene > Terrapene triunguis. Next base: position 50 of record NW_020707804.1, read on the forward strand.
TTTTACCAGACTTTTTCCCACAATGTAGCCAAGATATTTGGCCTCTGTAAACCCTACAGTGCACTTGGCAGGGTTTGCTGTAAGGCCAGCTCACCTGAAGGTATCGAGGACTGCCTCCACCTTCTCCAGGTGGGTTTCCCAGTCTGGGCTATGAATGACCACATCGTCCAAGTAGGCAGCAGCATAACTGTTATGTGGGCGTAATAGCTTGTCCATGAGGTGCTGGAAGGTAGCTGGGGCCCCAGGTAGTCCAAAAGGGAGGACAGTATATTGAAAAAGACCCTCTGGTGTAGAGAATGCAGTCTTTTCCTTTGCGTCTTCTGCAAGGGGAATCTGCCAGTACCCCTTTGTCAAGTCTAGGGTAGTCAAGTACCGGGCATTACCCTGATGGTCCACTAGCTCATCGATGCGAGGTATGGGGTACGCGTCGAACTGGGATACTTCGTTTAGTCGCCGGAAGTCATTGCAAAATCTTGTGGTGCCATCAGGTTTGGGCACCAGCACGATTGGGCTGGACCACTGACTGTGGGATTCTTCAATGATCCCCAACTCCGGCATTTTTTTTTACTTCTGCTTTTATTTCCTCCCTTTTTGCTGCTGGCACCCGATAGGGCCTCATTGTTACTCTGGCCCCAGGGCTCGTGACGATGTGGTGATATGTCTCGGTTGTTCGACCCGGTTTTGTCGAGAACACATCTTGGTTCCGGAAGATCATCTCAGACACCTCATTCTTCTGGTCTGGTGTTAAATCGGGAGACACTCTCACCTGTTTGGAAGGCTTGTTTTCCTGGGTTAGGTCTTTTTGGACCGTTGTGCATGCCTCTTGTGCATGCCAGGGTTTCAGAAGGTTAACATGATAAATCTGTTCTTGTTTTCTGCGTCCTGGCTGCCGCACCTTGTAGGTTACTTCCCCCATGGGTTCAACCACCTCATAGGGCCCCTGCCATTGGGCCAGAAGCTTGCTTTCTGCCGTGGGTACCAACACCATAACCCAATCCCCTGGTTGGAACTGTCGCACTTTTGCCTGGCGATTGTAATGGGTTCGCTGGGCCTCCTGTGCCTTCTCCAAATGTTCCCGTAAATAGGGGTAACCCGGTCTCGCATCTGCATGACATGCTCTATTATATTTCTCCCCTCATTGGGTTCCTCTTCCCAGATCTCTTTGGCGATATCTAGTATGCCACGGGGGTGACGCCCATATAATAACTCGAAGGGGGAAAACCCAGTTGAGGCCTGAGGTACCTCCCGGATAGCGAACATAAGGTAGGGTAGTAGGGTGTCCCAATCCTTCCCGTCCCGACTTACCACTTTCCTTATCATAGCCTTGAGGGTTCGGTTAAACCTTTCTACCAACCCATCAGTCTGCGGATGGTAGACCGAAGTTCTCAGGGTTTGTATATGGAGCAGCGTACAGAGGTCCTTCATTAGCTTCGACATAAATGGGGTTCCTTGGTCGGTTAATATCTCCTTCGGTAGCCCCATTCGGGCAAAGATCCCCACCAGCTCTTTGGCTACAGTTTTAGAGGCCGTGTTCCGCAGGGTGACGGCTTCTGGGTAGCGAGTAGCATAGTCCAAAACAACAAGTATATATTGGTGGCCCCGAGCCCTCTTCTCCAGGGGTCCCACTAGGTCCATGGCTATTCGCTCGAAGGGGACCTCTATGATGGGAAGGGGTACTAAAGGTGCCCTCAAGTGGGGACGGGGACCGTGCAGCTGTCACTCCGGGCAGGAGGCACAGTACCTCCGCACTTCTTCATGTACTCCGGGCCAGAAGAACCATCGTAGGACTCGTGCCAGGGTCTTCTCTACCCCTAAATGCCCCCCAAAAGATGACTATGAGCAAGACTTAATACAGCGTTCTGGTGTTTTTGAGGTACTAGGATCTGCTGTACCTTCTGCCCGTGTACTGGTGCAAGTAGGGTCCTGGTCCCTGGGTTTTCCCTTCCACGGAGACCCCATCTATTTCAGTCACCTCCTTCCTAATGTTGTCATATCTTGGGTCTTCTGCCTGGTCCCATCCAAAATTTCCTCTCCCGGGGCTAATCTGCCCAAGATCTAGGGGCCCAGTCTCTGTTGCCTCTACCTGTTCAGAAGCATTAGGGTGGGGGTCAGACTCAGGTGCTTCTCCCTCCTGCGTGGCCTCCTTTTCAGCCTCTCTCTTTTTCCACCTGGGCCCTCCTGGAGGCCCCGTCACCCAAACTTTAGGGCTTGGTGCTGCTAGTTTAACCCGGGGTGCCTCTTCCTTAACTGGTCGGGTCAGCTCCCTCGCTGTCCTTCGCCTCTCTACCAGGGGCGACAACCTCGTCGTAGGTGGAGGGTTCGTTCTGGCTTACCCAGGCATGAAGGTCTGGTGGTAGTCCCCTCATGTATCGGTCGATGACCAGAACC
>NW_020707804.1:2537-2927 GCF_002925995.2 Terrapene triunguis
TCTCCCTTTTTTTGTTTGGTTTTTTTTTTTTGGTTGGTTTTTTTTTTTAAATCACCCTCCTTCTCCCGCCGCGCTGTGCACCCCAAGATCCCACAGTTGACACCAGTGTGACAAAGTTCCTCCTCTATCTTGGTGGGTCCTGCGCTTATTGGCGGATTTTCTTGCCTCAGAGATTCACCATGTGGGTTGGGGAACAGCCCAGAGACCTTCCCCTCTGGAAGAACCCACAGTCCAGGTCAATTGGGAGGTTTGGGGGGAACCCGGGCCCGCCCTCTACTCCGGGTTCCAGCCCAGGGCCCTGTGGACTGCAGCTGTCTATAGTGCCTCCTGTAACAGCTGCATGACAGCTACAACTCCCTGGGCTACTTCCCCATGGCCTCCTCCAAACAC
>NW_020707805.1:0-1268 GCF_002925995.2 Terrapene triunguis
CCTGGGCTACTTCCCCATGGCCTCCTCCAAACACCTTCCTTAGTCTCGCCACAGAACCTTCCTCCTGGTGTCTGATAACGCTTGTGCTCCTCAGTCCTCCTCCAGCCCACCCTCTCACTCTCAGCTCCTTGTGCCTCTTGCTCCCAGCTCCTCACACTCGCACCACAAACTGGAGTGAGCTCCTTTTTTAAAACCCAGGTGCCCTGATTAGCCTGCCTTAATTGATTCTAGAAGCTTCTACTTAATTGGCTCCAGATGTCCTAATTAGCCTGCCTGCCTTAACTGGTTCTAGCAGGTTCCTGATTACTCTAGTGCAGCCCTTGCTCTGGTCACTCAGGGAACAGAAAACTACTCATCCAGTGACCAGTATATTTGCCCTCTACCAGACTCCTGTTTCCCACTGGTCTGGGTCTGTCACAATGGTTAAATATAATTTCTAAATTAGTTTATGTATTTTATAATATTGAAGGATAACAATACATATCCATTAAAGACCACATAAAATAACCCACAAAAATTATTACCTCTTCCCATCTCTCTCAAGGCACAAGTTACTTAAATAAATACTAGGATCCCTGGAGAAGATGAAATCAAATTAAAACAATTGTAAACATAGCAAAGCTAACAGTTTTTTCCCCCCAGTTCTGTGGGCTTAGTGAGAATTGGACAGGAACAGAACTAGATACATAGAGCTTAATACTTTCTAGTAACCGGGGAGAGATGTCCAAACAGGAACCCTAGCTTTATACATTCCAGAATTAGTAGAAAGTTTGGAACAAAGTTCATGTTGCAGACCCCATTCAAAAAAACCTGCCTATAACTAGTACTATTGTTCATATTTCTTAATGAAAACACTCATAACTTATTGTTTTTACACTATTTCTCAAATTCTGGCTAGATACTCCATACAAAAAATCAATTTACTGCAAAGGGACATCCAGATATTTCAAGTTTAGCTCTCATATATGACTTGCTGATCCTTCATTGAGTCAAAGGGCATGTCTACACTGCCCCGCAGTCCAGATCAACAGGTTGTGAATAGCAATGAGCTGGGCTGTAACTCCCCATGTGGACGCTGCAGCACATAATGGCACAGCAGCAGCCCCTCCGGGAGTGACAGTACAGCACTTTGGTGCTCATTGCTATCCACACCTTGTTAGTTCAAACTGGGGAGCAGCGTAGACATGCCCTCTGACTCATTGACGGATCAGCAATTATACATGAGAGCTAAACTTGAAATATCTGGATGTCCCTTTGCAGTAAATTGA
>NW_020707806.1:0-1031 GCF_002925995.2 Terrapene triunguis
TGGGAGGTGCTGCAGAGTTTGCCCCTCCTCCTGTTTGAATAACCCACGGGGTCCTTACCAACACAGGTCAGGGAAATGCTGGTTAATCGCTGCCCCTGCTCCACGCAGGGAGGTCTCTGGAGTGGGATGATCGGTTCTGCTCTGGGTTTGGTGTCAGAGCACGGGCATGAGCAGTGAGCCCCGTTCCCGAGAGAGTAACGCAGAACTAGAAGTGATCAGGCTGTTTGAGCCAGGCACACCCCTCGGTCCTACAGCAAAGCAGCCGCTGTCCCTGTAGCCCATGGAGATGAGCACTGGTTTGCGGATGGGACTCAAGACACAAGGGGGCACTTTCACCCCTCCCCCATGCCAGCTGTCCTGGAAGTGTTCCTATAAACTCCTATTAATTAGTTGACACTTGGGCTGTCCAAACACCCTTCCCCCTCCCCCGAGGAAGCAGAGCTGGAGCAAGGACGCTTAAGTTGGAAGCCTTGGGCACATCCCTCCAGTTAACAGCCCCCTGTTAGGAAGGAAATCAAGGCTGGCGTCTCCCCCTTCCTCCGCTCCGCTCCCCTCCCAAATCACCAATGCTAGGTTGACAACCAGGCTACTGTCTCCCCATCCCCTTGCAAGTACCTGTGTGGGAGCCAGGAGAGTAGATCGTCCCTCCCCACAACCATGGGCCATGGCTCGCGCTCAGCTGTAACCATGCTACCGGCTGGTCAGTGTGTGTGTGTCCCTGTGCCCCACACACAGAAGCTAGGGGTCTGTTACAGCTCTTCCCTAAACTCTTTACTTCAGCTCCTGATTTTAGTTCTAGAGATCCCCAGTTCAGCCCCAGGCAGGTCAGCCAAGACAGTGCCCATCACACAGCTAGGGGCTCATCCAGGGTTCAAACGGCTGCAGGCCTCCGGTCCTTGGGCCTGATGGCACCCGAACCATTTCCATTGAGCTCAATGGAGTTTCTCCGGTGTAAACCGGGTCTGGGTAAGATCGGGGCCAGGCTCAATGGAGTTACTCCGGTGTAAACTGGGTCTGGGTAAGATCGGGGC
>NW_020707807.1:0-1074 GCF_002925995.2 Terrapene triunguis
TGGGAGGTGCTGCAGAGTTTGCCCCTCCTCCTGTTTGAATAACCCACAGGGTCCTTACCAACACAGGTCAGGGAAATGCTGGTTAATCGCTGCCCCTGCTCCACGCAGGGAGGTCTCTGGAGTGGGATGATCGGTTCTGCTCTGGGTTTGGTGTCAGAGCACGGGCATGAGCAGTGAGCCCCGTTCCCGAGAGAGTAACGCAGAACTAGAAGCGATCAGGCTGTTTGAGCCAGGCACACCGCTCGGTCCTACAGCAAAGCAGCCGCTGTCCCTGTAGCCCATGGAGATGAGCACTGGTTTGCGGAGGGGACTCAAGACACAAGGGGGCACTTTCACCCCTCCCCCATGCCAGCTGTCCTGGAAGTGTTCCTATAAACTCCTATTAATTAGTTGACACTTGGGCTGTCCAAACACCCTTCCCTCTCTCCCGAGGAAGCAGAGCTGGAGCAGGGAAGCTTAAATTGGAAGCCTTGGGCATATCCCTCCAGTTAACAGCCCCCTGTTAGGAAGGAAATCAAGGCTGGCGTCTCCCCCTTCCTCCGCTCCCCTCCCAAATCACCAATGCTAAGTTGACAACCAGGCTACGGTCTCCCCATCCCCTTGCAAGTACCTGTGTGGGAGCCAGGAGAGTAGATCGTCCCTCCCCACAACCATGGGCCATGGCTCGGGCTCAGTTGTAACCATGCTAGCGGCTGGTCAGTGTGTGTGTGTCCCTGTGCCCCATACACAGAAGCTAGGGGTCTGTTACAGCTCTCCCCTAAACTCTCTACTTCAGCTCCTGAGTTTAGTTCTAGAGATCCCCAGTTCAGCCCCAGGCAGGTCAGCCAAGATAGTGCCCATCACACAGCTAGGGGCTCATCCAGGGTTCAAACGGCTGCAGGCCTCCGGTCCTTGGGTCTGATGGCACCCGAACCATTTCCATTGAGCTCAATGGAGTTACTCCGGTGTAAACCGGGTCTGGGTAAGATCGGGGCCAGGCTCAATGGAGTTACTCCGGTGTAAACTGGGTCTGAGTAAGATCGGGGCTAGGCTCAATGGAGTTACTCCAGTGTAAACCGGGTCTGGGTAAGATCG
>NW_020707808.1:0-3707 GCF_002925995.2 Terrapene triunguis
CAACAAACCTGGCGTTCTGTTTCCTTTCCTGCGTCGTCACCACTGCAGCTGGTGACCCCGACGTGATACCCCTCTACTCACCGGCTGGAGATGCCGAGCGCGCCCGCGGCTGTTTGCCGCCCCTAATTCGTGAGTATGGGGGGGAGACTTTCCAGTGCCCAGAAGGAGCACGCAAGAGAGTTACATAAGATTATACGGCAGCGATCATGCATCGCTGTCCCGGTCGCTCATATTGAGGACCTTCTAAGGGAAATAGACCGCCAGTGCCCCTGGTATCCGGACCGCGGGTCTTTACAGCTTTTTGATTGGATACGGATTGGGATCGCCTTGTATAGTGAACCCCGTGCCCCAGTTCAGCACCTGCTGCTCTGGCAGCGTTGTAAGGAGGTGCTGGAGGGGTTCGGCCCCGATGGCCTTAAGCCGGTTTCCCCTTTGCCCCCAGGTGAGGGGCCACCCCCCTCCTACCCGCAGCTGACCCTCCCTGCGCCGCCGCCTGTGGCGGCGCCCCCCTGCCTACCGGTCGGGCGGGGGGGCGCTGTCGCCGCGGCGGTGCAGCCAGTGCATGAGGCCGGTCTCTTGACCGACGAGGAATCCAGCTGTGGGTTCGAGGCGTTCCCCGTCTCTTGGCGGGATAATGGAAATGGGGGGGAGATAGTGGACTGGGAGGCTCTCCCCTACTCAGTTCTGCACGAGCTCCGGGGGATCTTGAAAGGTGTGTCTAACGGTTATCACTTACTCCCCCAAGATTGGAAAGACATGTGTCGCATGGTGCTGTCTCCCGCGCAATACGTTGTGTGGGACAGCGAGTACCAGCGAGAGGCGCTTGCAGCAGCAGCACAAGGTGGGGGGGCTTATCTTGCTGAGCAGTTGTATGGCACAGGGCAGTTTTTGAGCATCCCCCAGCAGGTGGAGGGCACGCCCCGGGCAGCTTATCCCTGGTGGTCTAGTGGTTAGGATTCGGCGCTCTCACCGCCGCGGCCCGAGTCCGTGGGCGGATGATGGAGGGGGTACATCTCCACCTGTGGGGCCGTGGTTTATTAATGCTTTAACTGCCACCATCCATATTGATGATTAGGCATATGGCCCTCCCCCTCCGTTGGCTCACTGATGAGCCCGTCTGGGTTGCACAGTGGCCGCTTCCTCTGGACAAGCTGGAGGCCCTCCAGTACTTGGTCAATGACCAGCTACGGGCAGGGCATGTGGAGGAGTCCACTAGCCCCTTTAATACCCCCGTGTTTGTAAGCACAAAAGACTGGAAAAGTCAATTGTGTCCCTTTTAAGTAAGAATCTTTAAGCTGTGGATAGCTTTGGATCTGGAAGCAAGCCAGAAAGCATTTGTATTAATGCAATCTTCTAATTAATAAGGTAGAAGCCAGTAAAACCTGGGCTGCCTATGAAATAAATACAAGGAAACATTTTAAGCAATGACTGACTGCCCAGAAGGGGTAGACCTCTGTTCTTTTGTTTTTCAGATCATCAGAGAAAACGGATGCCAGCTAAACAGCATTCAATGTACCATGCATTTACTGGCACAATAGGAATTATTTTTGTGTTTTATGGCAAAAATTGTTGTTAAGAATTGCATACCAACAGTTTTTGGAAACAAGGACATGGAAAGTTAACCCACTCCCCATATTGCCCATGGGATCCTTCTGGCTACCTCAGATTTTTAGCCAGAGGGCTGGGGAGGGAGGAAAGCAATTAGACACCTGAGGTTGTACCGAGTGCACTCCTCAAAAGTGGGTGTGCTTGTCCCGGTTTGTTGCTCCAAAGCTCTGTAATAAAGTTATTTTACTGGAAGAGTGAAGGTTTCCTTTGTAGGTTAAGAGAAGCCAAGAAGAGAAGAGGAAAAAGCACAGAATGAGTTAACTGAGAGGAAGATACAGCTTGCAGGCTCATCCAAGGTCACAGCCAAAACTTGGCTGACCCCCAAGACAAAGGGGGGGGCTTAAATGTGCCCAAGCAATTAAGATCTGCAAAATACAGACAATGCATTAATGAAATGTGTTAGGTTTTTTTTACAGGTAAAGAAATGCTATCCAAAAATCTTAGCACCCCTGCCATTAATTGAAACAAGGAAACTGAGTCTATGTAAAGTCCATCAACGAAAGGCTGCTTTTGGCTCCATGCTGGAAAGGCCCTTTCCAAGTCCTGTTAACCACCAACACCGCTGTGAAGTGCCAAGGACTGACTGCCTGGACCCATGCTTTTCACTGCAAAAAGACCCCTCCACCTCGGGAGGACTTTCTGACTGATGATAAGCCTATTTCTCCGTCTAGCTCTGCTGTGCCGTCTGGACAGCAGGAAAAAGAAAAAAAAAGACAAGGTGAAGTGCTAGTAACCTCTCCCTTGTCCACTGACAGACCTACTGTGCCTTTGGATTTTCCTAGAAGAAGCAAAACCATTACAGGGTGATGTGCTAGTAACCTCTCCCCTGTATGATGCTAAACCACACTGTTTCAGGAATTAGAGAAGAAGGAATACTTGCTTCATTAAAACCACAAAGTCCAGGGATTCCTGACTACAAGAGACATTAAGAACTGACCCTGGTGAAGAAACAAAGAATTATACACTAGCAGGAAGAAACTTGTGGAACCCATGCTTGGGAATGTGGTATTGATTGGATTTTGGGGTTTATTCTACAGGCTGTGCCCTGTGTTTTGGATAAGTCCTTCAGCATGTATTACCCTCCCTAATTGGATTTTAAATGATAAGTACCAAAGGCACCTTGTTGCCATTGCCCCTGCCATTTCCTTCATTACACTATTACCCCTGTAACACATCCAAATACAGACAATGACCCAGAAGTTGCTGACAGAGATGGTATTGAATATCACTGAGGCTGGGAAGGCATTGCAGTGGGATCTAGCATGTTTAGGCTTGGCCCACTGCCCTTACAGACACATCAGGAGTACCATTTGATCTGTGGCCATGGAGACATACTTGGAGACTTTCTGGGTGGAAGTGCAGACGTTCTCAGTGCTCCTTCCAAGCATATGGACCGGTTGAGAGGGTGTGGGCTCCCACATACCAAATCCTGCCGGGTCCATGGGGAGGATGCATGTGGGATTGGGTAATTCACCAAGACATCTGGGAAATTAGACTACCTGGTATGCCCAGTTAATTTTAGTCAGTGCTCCTGGGATTACACCCTGACAGGACACTTACTTTTTCAAGCTAATGACAGCTGTGTGTATGTTAATGACACCACACTACAAGACATTTGGGTCCACCTGGCAGAAGTAATAAATCAATCTGATTTCTGCCTGGCCGTTGCCCCGAAAATGCAAGGTCTGTTAAGTACTTGCCTTGTTCCTGTCTGCAAATCACCCAGCAATATTTGGGGTGTGAGACAGTAAAAGAAATGCGCTGTTTTAAGCTTATTGATAATAGTAATTGCATGCAATAGCAGATTGATATGCTAAAATGTTATGCTTAAGCCATTTGCTAAAGATGTTTTTCCTCCTTGGTGGAATTATATCTAGTTATAGCCACCCTTAAAGTGGATAAAGACCCTTTTATAGTATGGGGTCTTAGTTTTGATTTTTGGCGTTTTACTTGGCTGCTTTGTTTAATGCTTACTTAATCTAGTGGCGTTGTGTATGTTATCCTGTAAAGGTGCTTTGTCTAAACACAGCATATAAAATAAAATAGGGGGGGATGTAGGAATGTGTTGCTCCCTAATCATAAGCCTTGAAGAACGGCAA
>NW_020707809.1:0-3707 GCF_002925995.2 Terrapene triunguis
CAACAAACCTGGCGTTCTGTTTCCTTTCCTGCGTCGTCACCACTGCAGCTGGTGACCCCGACGTGATACCCCTCTACTCACCGGCTGGAGATGCCGAGCGCGCCCGCGGCTGTTTGCCGCCCCTAATTCGTGAGTATGGGGGGGAGACTTTCCAGTGCCCAGAAGGAGCACGCAAGAGAGTTACATAAGATTATACGGCAGCGATCATGCATCGCTGTCCCGGTCGCTCATATTGAGGACCTTCTAAGGGAAATAGACCGCCAGTGCCCCTGGTATCCGGACCGCGGGTCTTTACAGCTTTTTGATTGGATACGGATTGGGATCGCCTTGTATAGTGAACCCCGTGCCCCAGTTCAGCACCTGCTGCTCTGGCAGCGTTGTAAGGAGGTGCTGGAGGGGTTCGGCCCCGATGGCCTTAAGCCGGTTTCCCCTTTGCCCCCAGGTGAGGGGCCACCCCCCTCCTACCCGCAGCTGACCCTCCCTGCGCCGCCGCCTGTGGCGGCGCCCCCCTGCCTACCGGTCGGGCGGGGGGGCGCTGTCGCCGCGGCGGTGCAGCCAGTGCATGAGGCCGGTCTCTTGACCGACGAGGAATCCAGCTGTGGGTTCGAGGCGTTCCCCGTCTCTTGGCGGGATAATGGAAATGGGGGGGAGATAGTGGACTGGGAGGCTCTCCCCTACTCAGTTCTGCACGAGCTCCGGGGGATCTTGAAAGGTGTGTCTAACGGTTATCACTTACTCCCCCAAGATTGGAAAGACATGTGTCGCATGGTGCTGTCTCCCGCGCAATACGTTGTGTGGGACAGCGAGTACCAGCGAGAGGCGCTTGCAGCAGCAGCACAAGGTGGGGGGGCTTATCTTGCTGAGCAGTTGTATGGCACAGGGCAGTTTTTGAGCATCCCCCAGCAGGTGGAGGGCACGCCCCGGGCAGCTTATCCCTGGTGGTCTAGTGGTTAGGATTCGGCGCTCTCACCGCCGCGGCCCGAGTCCGTGGGCGGATGATGGAGGGGGTACATCTCCACCTGTGGGGCCGTGGTTTATTAATGCTTTAACTGCCACCATCCATATTGATGATTAGGCATATGGCCCTCCCCCTCCGTTGGCTCACTGATGAGCCCGTCTGGGTTGCACAGTGGCCGCTTCCTCTGGACAAGCTGGAGGCCCTCCAGTACTTGGTCAATGACCAGCTACGGGCAGGGCATGTGGAGGAGTCCACTAGCCCCTTTAATACCCCCGTGTTTGTAAGCACAAAAGACTGGAAAAGTCAATTGTGTCCCTTTTAAGTAAGAATCTTTAAGCTGTGGATAGCTTTGGATCTGGAAGCAAGCCAGAAAGCATTTGTATTAATGCAATCTTCTAATTAATAAGGTAGAAGCCAGTAAAACCTGGGCTGCCTATGAAATAAATACAAGGAAACATTTTAAGCAATGACTGACTGCCCAGAAGGGGTAGACCTCTGTTCTTTTGTTTTTCAGATCATCAGAGAAAACGGATGCCAGCTAAACAGCATTCAATGTACCATGCATTTACTGGCACAATAGGAATTATTTTTGTGTTTTATGGCAAAAATTGTTGTTAAGAATTGCATACCAACAGTTTTTGGAAACAAGGACATGGAAAGTTAACCCACTCCCCATATTGCCCATGGGATCCTTCTGGCTACCTCAGATTTTTAGCCAGAGGGCTGGGGAGGGAGGAAAGCAATTAGACACCTGAGGTTGTACCGAGTGCACTCCTCAAAAGTGGGTGTGCTTGTCCCGGTTTGTTGCTCCAAAGCTCTGTAATAAAGTTATTTTACTGGAAGAGTGAAGGTTTCCTTTGTAGGTTAAGAGAAGCCAAGAAGAGAAGAGGAAAAAGCACAGAATGAGTTAACTGAGAGGAAGATACAGCTTGCAGGCTCATCCAAGGTCACAGCCAAAACTTGGCTGACCCCCAAGACAAAGGGGGGGGCTTAAATGTGCCCAAGCAATTAAGATCTGCAAAATACAGACAATGCATTAATGAAATGTGTTAGGTTTTTTTTACAGGTAAAGAAATGCTATCCAAAAATCTTAGCACCCCTGCCATTAATTGAAACAAGGAAACTGAGTCTATGTAAAGTCCATCAACGAAAGGCTGCTTTTGGCTCCATGCTGGAAAGGCCCTTTCCAAGTCCTGTTAACCACCAACACCGCTGTGAAGTGCCAAGGACTGACTGCCTGGACCCATGCTTTTCACTGCAAAAAGACCCCTCCACCTCGGGAGGACTTTCTGACTGATGATAAGCCTATTTCTCCGTCTAGCTCTGCTGTGCCGTCTGGACAGCAGGAAAAAGAAAAAAAAAGACAAGGTGAAGTGCTAGTAACCTCTCCCTTGTCCACTGACAGACCTACTGTGCCTTTGGATTTTCCTAGAAGAAGCAAAACCATTACAGGGTGATGTGCTAGTAACCTCTCCCCTGTATGATGCTAAACCACACTGTTTCAGGAATTAGAGAAGAAGGAATACTTGCTTCATTAAAACCACAAAGTCCAGGGATTCCTGACTACAAGAGACATTAAGAACTGACCCTGGTGAAGAAACAAAGAATTATACACTAGCAGGAAGAAACTTGTGGAACCCATGCTTGGGAATGTGGTATTGATTGGATTTTGGGGTTTATTCTACAGGCTGTGCCCTGTGTTTTGGATAAGTCCTTCAGCATGTATTACCCTCCCTAATTGGATTTTAAATGATAAGTACCAAAGGCACCTTGTTGCCATTGCCCCTGCCATTTCCTTCATTACACTATTACCCCTGTAACACATCCAAATACAGACAATGACCCAGAAGTTGCTGACAGAGATGGTATTGAATATCACTGAGGCTGGGAAGGCATTGCAGTGGGATCTAGCATGTTTAGGCTTGGCCCACTGCCCTTACAGACACATCAGGAGTACCATTTGATCTGTGGCCATGGAGACATACTTGGAGACTTTCTGGGTGGAAGTGCAGACGTTCTCAGTGCTCCTTCCAAGCATATGGACCGGTTGAGAGGGTGTGGGCTCCCACATACCAAATCCTGCCGGGTCCATGGGGAGGATGCATGTGGGATTGGGTAATTCACCAAGACATCTGGGAAATTAGACTACCTGGTATGCCCAGTTAATTTTAGTCAGTGCTCCTGGGATTACACCCTGACAGGACACTTACTTTTTCAAGCTAATGACAGCTGTGTGTATGTTAATGACACCACACTACAAGACATTTGGGTCCACCTGGCAGAAGTAATAAATCAATCTGATTTCTGCCTGGCCGTTGCCCCGAAAATGCAAGGTCTGTTAAGTACTTGCCTTGTTCCTGTCTGCAAATCACCCAGCAATATTTGGGGTGTGAGACAGTAAAAGAAATGCGCTGTTTTAAGCTTATTGATAATAGTAATTGCATGCAATAGCAGATTGATATGCTAAAATGTTATGCTTAAGCCATTTGCTAAAGATGTTTTTCCTCCTTGGTGGAATTATATCTAGTTATAGCCACCCTTAAAGTGGATAAAGACCCTTTTATAGTATGGGGTCTTAGTTTTGATTTTTGGCGTTTTACTTGGCTGCTTTGTTTAATGCTTACTTAATCTAGTGGCGTTGTGTATGTTATCCTGTAAAGGTGCTTTGTCTAAACACAGCATATAAAATAAAATAGGGGGGGATGTAGGAATGTGTTGCTCCCTAATCATAAGCCTTGAAGAACGGCAA
>NW_020707810.1:0-3537 GCF_002925995.2 Terrapene triunguis
TCCTCTCACCTACAGACAGTTTGAATGAAAAACAGGGAGGCATAGAGCGGTACATTATCACACTCAGACTGGGTCATCTGGGAGGCACTTCTAGCTTTATTGGTGGACAGAGTTTCTGGTTTTCCATTTTATAACAAAACAAATTTATATGTATATATATTTAAAAAAATATAGTTTGGGCAAAGTCACTTTTAACCATGTTACAAGGAGGAGGGCGAAAAATTATTCTCCTTAACCTTTTGAGGCTATGACAAGAGGCAATGGACTTAAATTGCAGCAAGGGAGGTTTAGGTTGGACATTAGGAAAAACTGCCTGTCAGGGTAGTTAAGCACTGGAATAAATTACCTAGGGAGGCTGTGGAATCTCCATAATAGACTTTTAAGAGCAGGTTGGTCAAACAGCTGCCAGGGAAGGTCTAGATAATATTTAGTCCTGCCATGTGTGCAGTAGATGACCTCTCGAGGTCCCTTCCAGTCCTATGGTTCTAACCCCCCTTTCCAAACAAAAGCAAAACCACCTCACCAAGAAAACAGGCCCCTGAGTTCTTGGCAGCTGGTGAGGAAGGCTGTAAGATGAAGTCAGAGCCTTGGCAGGAATTCTGAGGTTAAATTTGGTCCAGCACAGCGATCCTTTAGGCAGATACACCTCTACCCCGATATAACGCAACCCGATATAACACAAATTCAAATATAACGCGGTAAAGCAATGCTCGGGGGAGAGGGGGGGCTGCGCACTCCGGCGGATCAAAGCAAGTTTGACATAACGCGGTTTCACCTATAACGTGGTAAGATTTTTTTGGCTCCCGAGGACAGTGTTATAGCGGGGTAGAGGTGTACTTGAATGAGATCTTCTTATGGAAAAAGACAGATGTTCTATATGCACCGCAGCTTACATTGGTATAAGTTCTGTCGCTCAGGGGTATGAATAAACCACCTCCCTGAGTGATGTAAGTTACACTGACCTAAGTGCTGGTGTGGACAGCGCTATGTCGGCAGGAGAAGCTACTGCCGCTAACTCCTGTCCACTTACAGCATCTACACTAGCAGTGCTAGTGCGGCGCAGCTGCAGGCTCTGTAGTGTAGCCACAGCCGAAGTGTCTGTGGTGAGATGCCGGGGTGGGTGCTAAAGGAACGTGTGGCCGTGCATGATGGCTGAGACGCTGGTGGGAGTTCCAGCAGTTGTAGATACTAGAGCAGTGGTGCGCAGATTCCTCAGCCGTGGGCTGCTTCTACGTTGCAACCAGGCTGCCCTGCTAGGGCAGGGCCCAGGGTTGGGGAAGGTGTCTGCAGCGGAACCAGTGCTGGGGGTGGAAATTGGCGCAGCACACTGACCCCAGGCTGGGCAGCCTGCTGAGATGATTCGGGGATGGAGGCGACAGAAGCCACCCGGTGTCGCTACTCATCTGCCCACATGTTCCTCCGTGCCCCCTTAGGGAGGTGTGCCCCGCAGTTTGTGCACCACTGTGCTAGAGTACAACTCCCCATTGTCCACCTAGCCTCACAGCATTTGTGGTAAGATGTTGGTTTCACTACGGTGTCATGGTCTCATAAAACCCAGGGCATATAACCCACCCCCAGAGGCAGCTGCATTTCAGGCATAGATGAGTGATCCCTGTACGGCATTGCTGTGCATTTGTTAATCCGCTGCCATGCTGCACCCCAGAGGTGGATGTGTTTCAGCATTGGGTGAGTGATCCCTGTGCAGAGCTGCTGAGCAGTACCCCCATTTCAGAGCCTGGCAAGCAATCCCTGTGCAGCCTTTAAGCACCTTAGAGCTCTGCTCCATTCTCTTAATGGTATCCCATCCATCATGTACTTACCCTAAAGCCAATAACAGATGTCTACACTGCAATTAAAAACTCGCGGTTGGCCCATGTCAGCTGACTCGGGCTCAGGCTCAGGGGCTGTTTAATTGTGTTTGTAGATGTTGGGGCTCAGGTTGGAGCCTGAGTTCTGGGACCCCATGAGGAGGGAGGGTCCCAGAGCCCAGGCTCCAGCCCAAGCCCGCACATCTACGCTGCAATTAAACCGCTCCTTAGCCTGAGCCTCGTGAGCCTGCGTCAGCTGACACGGGCCAGCCGCAGAGGTGTTTTGTTGCAGTGTAGACAGTCCTTAGCGACCTCCTCACTGCTGCATCACATCACCGGCTCACCCATTCCACCAAAGGGAGCGCTGGAAAGAGGTTTTTTACCTGCAACAATGTTAGCAAAGGGGTGAAAGCACCACCCTGCCCAGAAAGCCACGTGGAATCTGGAGCTAGGGTTGCATGCACCTGGAATGGCTGCACGTTCACAAGGAACGTAACTTCTTGATTGTCTTAATTTCCCTCAAGGTCTTCAATGAGGAACTTATTCTTGGCTTTCAGTGCCTCATAGAACCGGTCCTTGCACTTTTTATTCCAGCTTGGCATTAGTAGATACAGCTTCCGCATTTTCTCCTGGTTGGTGTTCCCAGATCTAATGGTCTGGTACTGCTCCTCGTCCAGAACATCCCCATGAAGAAGGTCCAGGATGGGCTCCACAGGGGCGGTACGTTCAATCAGCTGCACTCGGTATCGATCGACAAAATGCCCCTCTGGAGAGACCACAAACACAAGTAATGAATAGATATTTGCAAACATACTGTTTCATAATTCCAACCAGTACTGAAATACAGCAGATTAGGGGGGCAAGCGTGGCAGATAACAGCTACACAACACAGCCGTACTGCACTTGTAATGCCATGCCCCTGGGTGGGTTGGCAGTAGCAGGGACTGAATCTGGGACTTCTTGATCTTAAAGCATTTGCTACCTGAGCTGAAAAACCCACCTCTTAGTCAAGGTTATAACAGGCTCATTAGCCTCCATCTGTGGCCCAGCCACCACTAGAGGGCAAGAGAGCACCACACTCAGTGGATTACAACTGCAGCTGCATCTGGGATGAGGCACAGCAGCTGCTTGACAGCTACACAGCCATGCTGCACAAGAATCACTCGCCCAGTGCTGAAATGCAGCTGCTTCTGGGATGGGGTCCATCAGCTGTTTAAATGGAAGAGGGCATTTAGGATAAGTAGACTGCAGTCACCTGGGTTAGGATTTTGCCAGGACCCCAAAATTTACACCCCAATTTATAGAAAGAGCCCGGGAGGTGGGGCGGGGTTAAAGGCCACAAGTAAGCAAAGCTTTGGTTTGGTGCCTCCTAGCACTCCCTGCAGCACAGTGCCCCCTAGTGCCATGCTGGGGTTTGGAGTCGACACTATTTCCGAGGGGAGAGCGCCCCCTACTGAACTCTCTGTAGCAATGCACCCTAGCACCACACTGGGGCATTGGGGTCAGCTCTGACCGAGGAGAGAGCATCCCCTACTGAGCCCCCTGACCCACTCCCTCCAGCACAGCGCCCCCTAGTGCCACGTTAGAGTGGCTGGTGGGAGGCAGAGCTGGGCGCTGGATGGCTTGGCGGTTGGCAGGCAGGGTGGAAGGTTTGTCCCAGGTGCTGGGAGGTAGCTCTGGTTGGGGAGGCAGATTGCAGGAGGGTCAGTCGCTCTGCAGTGAGACCACA
>NW_020707811.1:0-3498 GCF_002925995.2 Terrapene triunguis
TCCTCTCACCTACAGACAGTTTGAATGAAAAACAGGGAGGCATAGAGTGGTACATTATCACACTCAGACTGGGTCATCTGGGAGGCACTTCTAGCTTTATTGGTGGACAGAGTTTCTGGTTTTCCATTTTATAACAAAACAAATTTATATGTATATATATTTAAAAAAATATAGTTTGGGCAAAATCACCTTTAACCATGTTACAAGGAGGAGGGCGAAAAATTATTCTCCTTAACCTTTTGAGGCTATGACAAGAGGCAATGGACTTAAATTGCAGCAAGGGAGGTTTAGGTTGGACATTAGGAAAAACTGCCTAACTGTCAGGGTAGTTAAGCACTGGAATAAATTACCTAGAGAGGTTGTGGAATCTCCATAATAGACTTTTAAGAGCAGGTTGGGCAAACAGCTGCCAGGGAAGGTCTAGATAATATTTAGTCCTGCCATGTGTGCAGTAGATGACCTCTCGAGGTCCCTTCCAGTCCTATGGTTCTAACCCCCCTTCCCAAACAAAAGCAAAACCACCTCACCAAGAAAACAGGCCCCTGAGTTCTTGGCAGCTGGTGAGGAAGGCTGTAAGATGAAGTCAGAGCCTTGGCAGGAATTCTGAGGTTAAATTTGGTCCAGCACAGCGATCCTTTAGGCAGATACACCTCTACCCCGATATAACGCAACCCGATATAACACAAATTCAAATATAACGCGGTAAAGCAATGCTCGGGGGGGGGGGGGGGCTGCGCACTCCGGCGTATCAAAGCAAGTTTGACATAACGCGGTTTCACCTATAACATGGTAAGATTTTTTTGGCTCCCGAGGACAGCGTTATAGCGGAGTAGAGGTATACTTGAATGAGATCTTCTTATGGAAAAAGATAGATGTTCTATATGCACCGCAGCTTACATTGGTATAAGTTCTGTCGCTCAGGGGTATGAATAAACCACCTCCCTGAGTGATGTAAGTTACACTGACCTAAGTGCTGGTGTGGACAGCGCTATGTCGGCAGGAGAAGCTACTGCCGCTAACTCCTGTCCACTTACAGCATCTACACTAGCAGTGCTAGTGCGGCGCAGCTGCAGGCTCTGTAGTGTAGCCACAGCCGAAGTGTCTGTGGTGAGATGCCGGGGTGGGCGCTAAAGGAACGTGTGGCCGTGCATGATGGCTGAGATGCTGGTGGGAGTTCCAGCAGTTCTAGATACTAGAGCAGTGGTGCGCAGCTTCCTCAGCCGTGGGCTGCTTCTACGTTGCAACCAGGCTGCCCTGCTAGGGCAGGGCCCAGGGTTGGGGAAGGTGTCTGCAGCGGAACCAGTGCTGGGGGTGGAAATTGGCGCAGCACACTGACCCCAGGCTGGGCAGCCTGCTGAGATGATTCAGGGATGGAGGCGACAGAAGCCACCCGGTGTCGCTACTCATCTGCCCACATGTTCCTCCGTGCCCCCTTAGGGAGGTGTGCCCCGGAGTTTGTGCACCACTGTGCTAGAGTACAACTCCCCATTGTCCACCTAGCCTCACACCATTTGTTGTAAGATGTTGGTTTCACTACGGTGTCATGGTCTCATAAAACCCAGGGCATATAACCCACTCCCAGAGGCAGCTGCATTTCAGGCATAGATGAGTGATCCCTGTACGGCATTGCTGTGCATTTGTTAATCCGCTGCCATGCTGCATCCCAGAGGTGGATGCGTTTCAGCATTGGGTGAGTGATCCCTGTGCAGAGCTGCTGAGTGGTCCCCCCCATTTCAGAGCCTGGCAAGCAATCCCTGTGCAGCCTTTAAGCACCTTTGAGCTCTGCTCCATTCTCTTAATGGTATCCCATCCATCATGTACTTACCCTAAAGCCAATAACAGATGTCTACCCTGCAATTAAAAACTGGCGGTTGGCCCATGTCAGCTGACTCGAGCTCAGGGGTTGTTTAATTGTGTTTGTAGATGTTGGGGCTCAGGTTGGAGCCTGAGTTCTGGGACCCCATGAGGAGGGAGGGTCCCAGAGCCCAGGCTCCAGCCCAAGCCCGCACATCTACGCTGCAATTAAACCGCTCCTTAGCTTGAGCCTTGTGAGCCTGCGTCAGCTGACACGGGCCAGCCGCAGAGGTGCTTAGTTGCAGTGTAGACAGTCCTTAGCGACCTCCTCACTGCTGCATCACATCACCGGCTCACCCATTCCACCAAAGGGAGCGCTGGAAAGAGGTTTTTTACCTGCAACAATGTTAGCAAAGGGGTGAAAGCACCACCCTGCCCAGAAAGCCACGTGGAATCTGGAGCTAGGGTTGCATGCACCTGGAATAGCTGCACGTTCACAAGGAACGTAACTTCTTGATTGTCTTAATTTCCCTCAAGGTCTTCAATGAGGAACTTATTCTTGGCTTTCAGTGCCTCATAGAACCGGTCCTTGCACTTTTTATTCCAGCTTGGCATTAGTAGATACAGCTTCCGCATTTTCTCCTGGTTGGTGTTCCCAGATCTAATGGTCTGGTACTGCTCCTCGTCCAGAACATCCCCATGAAGAAGGTCCAGGATGGGGTCCACAGGGGCGGTACGTTCAATCAGCTGCACTCGGTATCGATCGACAAAATGCCCCTCTGGAGAGACCACAAACACAAGTAATGAATATATATTTGCAAACATACTGTTTCATAATTCCAACCAGTACTGAAATACAGCAGATGAGGGGGGCAAGCATGGCAGATAACAGCTACACAACACAGCCGTACTGCACTTGTAATGCCATGCCCCTGGGTGGGTTGGCAGTAGCAGGGACTGAATCTGGGACTTCTTGATCTTAAAGCATTTGCTACCTGAGCTGAAAAACCCACCTCTTAGTCAAGGTTATAACAGGCTCATTAGCCTCCATCTGTGGCCCAGCCACCACTAGAGGGCAAGAGAGCACCACACTCAGTGGATTACAACTGCAGCTGCATCTGGGATGAGGCACAGCAGCTGCTTGACAGCTACACAGCCATGCTGCACAAGAATCACTCGCCCAGTGCTGAAATGCAGCTGCTTCTGGGCTGGGGTCCATCAGCTGTTTAAATGGAAGAGGGCATTTAGGAAAAGTAGACTGCAGTCACCTGGGTTAGGATTTTGCCAGGACCCCAAAATTTACACCCCAATTTATAGAAAGAGCCCGGGAGGTGGGGCGGGGTTAAAGGCCACAAGTAAGCAAAGCTGTGGTTTGGTGCCTCCTAGCACTCCCTGCAGCACAGCGCCCCCTAGTGCCATGCTGGGGTTTGGAGTCGACACTATTTCCGAGGGGAGAGCGCCCCCTACTGAACTCTCTGTAGCAATGCACCCTAGCACCACACTGGGGCATTGGGGTCAGCTCTGACCGAGGAGAGAGCATCCCCCACTGAGCCCCCTGACCCACTCCCTCCAGCACAGCACCCCCTAGTGCCATGTTAGAGTGGCTGGTGGGAGGCAGAGCTGGGCGCTGGATGGCTTGGCGGTTGGCAGGCAGGGAGGAAGGTTTGTCCCAGGAGCTGGGAGGTAGCTCTGGTCGGGGAGGCA
>NW_020707812.1:0-2114 GCF_002925995.2 Terrapene triunguis
ATTTTATTTTATTTTGCTTGGTGACTTACTTTGTTCTGTCTGTTACTATTTGGAACCACTTAAATCCTACTGTCTGTATTTAATAAAATCACTTTTTATTTAGTAATTTACTCAGAGTATGTATTAATACCTGAGGGAGCAAACAACTGTGCATATCTCTCTATCAGTGTTATAGAGGGCGAACAATTTATGAGTTTGCCCTGCATAAACTTTATGCAGGGTAAAACGGATTTATCTGGGTTTAGACCCCATTGGGAGTTGGGCATCTGAGTGCTAAAGACAAGCACACTACTGTGAGCTGTTTTCAGGTAAACTTGCAGCTTTGGGACAAGTGATTCAGACCCTGGGTCTGTGTCTGGAGCCAGACGGGAGTGTCTGGCTCAGCAAGACACGGTGCTGGAGTCCTGAGCTGGCAGGGAAAACAGGAGCAGGGGTAGTCTTGGTACATTGGGTGGCAGCTCCCAAGGGGGTTTCTGTGATCCAACCCGTCACAGTGGCGTAGTCGAGCAGGGTCTGTGCACAGCTGATTGCTTTGAGGTACTGGTAGTGATTTTAAGTGAGTTTTAAGTGTGGTGGCTGGAGAACAGACAAAGTAGTTACTGGTTTGTTATTTTCTGTTTGCTTATTTCGGGAAAGGGAAGTAGGGACAGAAAAGGAAGCAAAATAAGTAAGAATGAAGATGAAAAGAAGCTAAAACTACACAAGTTGCAAATTGCCCAGAAAGACTGAACAATGGGTGCTGGGAATGTCTCTGTTAACTAAGAAGCCCCTGAGCTGAATGCATCTCAGTTTCAGTGAACTGCAGATGGGTGTGGCCCAACCTCTGTCTGTGCTGAAGCTGACTGGAGTGTCTAACCTAGCAAGACAGGAGGGGAGGGGTGCCTGTTCTGGCAGGAGGGTGTTCTCTGTGGTATCCCAGCTCATCAAGGGAAGACAAATGGAAACTGATGTACAATTTGCCTGGGAAAAGGCTGTCCTGGAAAAAGAAAAAGCTGCCCACCAACCTGGACTTAAGAGACAAAGCAATTAAGACCCAGAAGCATGACCTGGCTGTAATGGAGTGGAAGAGGTGCACAGAGACATGTATCCTGGAGCTGGAAGTTGGGGTCCTGGTGACTGCTGCGGTGGGAACAAACCCCAAGGACTCTAGCTGGACGCAAACCCAACCTGAGTGAAATGGGGGGGGGGGTTTGCTGGCCAGCGAAAGGTCCCTCATAGCTGGTAGCTGTGAGCCTACAGCTGGATCAGGGTCTCTTTCCCTTTTGGGGGACACAGGAGTGTCTGCCCCATAGGGGAGCCCAAAAACGAATTTTAGGTATACTGCCTCCGCCGTGGTCAGTGTCCAAGTCTCTGGCAGTAAGTTCAGGAGGAGGGTGTGACGTTGTGCAGTCTATATGGTTTTATAAAAACTTGATAAGTCAATATAATGTAACTGGGATAGTTTTAGAGAAAATATGGTAATAAGTGAATAGAACGTAACTGGGATATGCTTCATGCAAAAGGTCTCTTGTAAGGTATCATTACAAAGCTTATAATCTACTGAGTATGATCATCTGATTTGTATAAATGTACCACTCTTGTATCTAAAACTAGAAATATAAAATGTAACTCTGAGGACCTATTGTAATTATGTAAAGTGTGGGCCATTAATGATGGTTTGGAATCTTGATGACTCCCATTAACCAGGACCATTGTCTGCAGATGGTTGTGTTTACCTGTTAGTCTTCCTGTATATGTGTGTGCTGGCAAGTGAGTAATGAAGTCTTGCAGTGACATGTGATCATGTCACCTGAACTGGAATCCATCTTTAACCTGGTGCTTTTCCAGTGAGGGGGGGTGGAAACCCAGAGGGACAAAGGGTTCCCGCCTTATGCAAAAGATATATAAAGGGGTGGAAGAGAACAGAGGGGGGGAGAAGCCATCATGAAGAATCCCCTAGCTATCACCTGAGCTGGAACAAGAGCTGTACCAGGGGAAAGAATTGTGCCGAGGGCTGGAAGGTGTCCAGTCTGAGAAAAACTTACTGAAGCATCTCTGAGGGTGAGATTATCTGTATTTAGTTTGATTAGACATAGATTTGCGCATTTTATTTTATTTTGCTTGGTGACTTACTT
>NW_020707813.1:0-1412 GCF_002925995.2 Terrapene triunguis
AAATGTAACCCTTCTGCCCATCTAAGTTGGCAGCAACAAGGGCCGGGTTCTGTATCTAGGGGTTTCGTTTCAATAACACAATGCAAAACCGGCTCGAGCCCCCACCCAGTGACCTGGGACAATTACATACCACCCCCCTGGGTACCTCTAAGAGGCAATACTTCCCCTCTCGCAAGCACGGAGTCTGAGTGTAGCAGAAAATGTTTAATGACATGAGGTAAACGACATCAGCATAAAATTGGGAAAACACCACAAACAGGATTCATAACACAAACCATGAGCAAAACCCACCCCAGCAAATTGGGCTGTATCCTTTCCCTTTGGTTCTTGAATCCCGCAACCCAAAAATCACCCAGAGTCCCCAAAGTCCAACACCCCCAAAGTCTCTTGGGTCCAGCAACTACCCAAAGTCCCAAAAGTCCAACAACCCCCAAAGTCTCTGTCCCCGATCCGTGCAGCCCCAGAGTAAAAGGGGGGAGCACGCAGGGTGTTAAGGGGCACCTTACGTGATCCAAGGCTGGCCAGCCGTCTGTCTCTCCGTGGGGGTTCCGCCACAGCCTTTACCACGAGCCAGTCCACTTTCCTGCCATCCCACGAACTGCTCCGCTCTACAAGCCACTCCGCTCCGCTCCGCTCACCGACCTGTGAGCCGTTCCAGCCGTCCCCGCAAACAGCTCCGCTCGCCGTTCCTTGGGCCACTCCAACCGGCCCCGCAAGTCTCCACGCCGCTCGCTGCTCCTCCAGTCGTCCCCACAAATTGCTCCGTCAGCTGCTGAGCAATATAGCTTCAGGCTCCCCCACTAGTTAACACAGCACTCAGTGATCTCAGCTCTTAATAACATCAGCTCTTTTGTGATTTCAGCTCTTAGCGATTTCAGCTCATAGTATAGTAGGGGAGCCCCAGTGCTGGTGCACCATTGGCTCAAAGTGAATTCAGCTCAGCAGCCTGTAACTAGACTCCTACGGGAATCAAAGTTAGCTCTGACATTCAACAGTGGAGAGAGGAGGCAGTGCAATTGCTGTTTCGGACCCTCAGAGGGGGCCCATACCATCAGGTAAAAATACCTGTCCCCATCCTCTCTCAATTCACTGGGTTTTGTAACCCACGCCCCTTGACAAGCAAATGCTACTTAGGTAATGGTGACGGATTCACTCAGTCCTTCTGTCATACAACAGTTCCACTGGCCTTGATTCACAGAATCAGGGTAACAAAACTTTATTCTTCCTGCCCCAATAACAGAGAAACTGGGGATCCCACACCAGCCAAAGTAACCACTTTTGGTTGCTGTGGGCTCATGCTAGGCGTGTGGGTGTGCCTATGCAAACGAGATCCGCCCCTGGAGTTCTTTTCCACACTCGCCATAATTCACCACCAGATGTCAGGGTAGAGCTCATCCTGACTCTGCTTACAT
>NW_020707814.1:0-5755 GCF_002925995.2 Terrapene triunguis
TTCACCACCAGATGTCAGGGTAGAGCTCATCCTGACTCTGCTTACATCCTCCCCCCAGCCGAGAATTTGTCGTCCCGACAAATCACACTCCCTATTATACCAACTCACTGGTTCCCTCCAAAGGGCCTCAGATAGCCCACTTTAGCTTCCACAAGCCTGTGTGCTAAACATATTGGTTCCTCACTAGTCACCCCAGGTGCATCATAAGTCAATCGTTTTACTGGTCTTATCACCCTGTCTCGTCTATTGAGACTCTCTGTTACTGTGGTAGAGTGGACAGCCTCTTGAACGACAGATGGGGAGGTTTCCTTTGAGGGCCCCTCGGCTACTGGCATAGGCTCCTGCAGTTCTAGTTCTAACAGTGGAGGGTCCAAGGTGCCCAGGACATCCTCCACCTGTATGTCTCCACTGTCCAATAACCTGTGTGTGTCATCACATGGGGGTCCCACCAGTGGCCCAGGGGTTTCAGGAATGGGCCTAAATACTTCTGCCATGGGGTTTAGGGCGGAAGAGGAGGAGCTCTCTTTTGATGCTGATCGAGACTGAAATCTTGTCTCCATCCCAGGATACACCATGGTTGTGTCTTCCTCCTCAGACTCACTCTCGCATGTGCTGCATAGGGGTAGGTTAGCTGTAGGGGGCTGGCTGTCCACGTTGGAGGGCAGCTTTGGTCCAGCACCTTCGTTCCGCCCGGTTGCCCTGTTGTGGCCCATCTCATACGGGGTGTCTACCAATTCCCCCACAGGGAGCAAAAGGTTTCTATGCACTGTCTTTGTCTGCCCTGGACCATCTTCAGGTTTGATCTTGTAGACCGGCAGGTCTCCCAGCTTTTCCATCACCAAGTAAGGTATTGCCTTCCATCTGTCAGCTATCTTGTGTTTGCCAGTAATACCCAAATTTCGCAGCAGGACTCTGTCCCCCGGCTGGAGTTCTTGCAGACGTACCCTAGCATCATATCGATGTTTGTTCCGGTCTGCATTCTTCCGAGCCGCAGATGTAGCTAAATGATAAGCATCCCGCAGCTTTTCTCTTAGTCGGGATACATATTGCTGATGAGTTTCATAGCTATCTCCATCCTCTGATACACCAAAGCACAGGTCTATGGGTAATCTTGGTTCTCGCCCAAACATTAAGAGATATGGGGTGACTCCTGTAGCATCATTCTTTGTGGCATTGTAGGCGTGTACCAGAAATGCGACATGTTGGCTCCAGGTTGCCTTCTGCTCTGGCCGCAAAGTCCCCAACATATCTAATAGGGTTCGGTTGAACCTCTCTGGCTGTGGATCACCTTGAGGGTGATAAGGCGTTGTCCTAGACTTTTTAATTCCCGCTATCCTCAGCACCTCCTTCAGAAGGTGACTCTCAAAGTCCCGCCCCTGATCCGAGTGTATCCGGGCTGGAAATCCATAAACTGAGAAATATTTCTCCCACAGTACTCGAGCAACAGTGGTGGCCCTCTGATCACGTGTGGGATATGCCTGGGCATATCGCGTATAATGGTCAGTCACTACTAGAATGTTCCCAATATTTCTCTTGTCTACTTCTAAAGACAAGAAATCAATGCATACCAGCTCCAGAGGTTTGTTGCTGGTGATGTTCTTCAGATATGCAGCCCTCGTGGGCAGAGTTTTCCTTTGAACACATCGAGCGCAGGTCTCACATTTCCTGCGAACATCTTCAGCCATCCGAGGCCAATAGAACCTACTACGAAGAAGTTCCAGGGTCCTCTCCATCCCTAAATGTCCAAAGTCATCATGCAGGGCCCTCATGGCCAGGGCTCTGTACTCTTTTGGCAGCACTAGCTGTGCTCGTTGCTTTTGTAAAGGGTCTGTGGTCACTCGGTGTAGCACTCCCTGAATCAGTTTCAGTTTGGTCCATTCTCTCAATAGTAGTTTACCCTCCGGGTTAGGTGGGACAACCACAGCTGGGCTTCGCCCCTCCCTTTTGGCAAGTAGTGTATCATGAATGTCAATATCTTGCAGCTGGGCTTCCTGCCAGTCCGCCGCATTGAGCATCGGCAAAGGAGATTGGTCCAACGCAATATAGTTCACTGAAGCAGAAGGCACGCATTCAGGGGGCAGGCCCAAAGCTTCTGCAGCACATCCATGAAGACTTTCATGGGACTCTGGCTCCCGGCGACTCACACTGCAAATAGCCCTCACTCCATCTGTGGGTATCACAGCAACTCCTGGTGCCTGTGGACGCCTGGACAATGCATCTGCATCTACATTGCTTCTCCCTGATCGGTATTGAATGCTGAAGTCATAGCTAGCCAAAGCGGCCACCCATCTTTGCCCTGTAGCATCCAGCTTAGCACTTGTTAACACATAGGTCAGTGGGTTGTTGTCTGTCCACACCTGGAACTGAGCACCATATAAGTAGTCCCGAAATTTCTCAGTGATGGCCCATTTCAAGGCCAAGAACTCCAGCTTGTGGGTGGGATAGCGAGTTTCACTATCAGATAGTCCTCGGCTGGCAAAGGCTACAGGTTTACGTTTTCCTTCCAGTTCCTGGTACAGTACTGCTCCCAGACCTTCCAAACTGGCATCAGTATGCAGGATAAATGGTTTGCTTGGGTCAGCAAAGACTAGGACTGGAGCATGAGTTAGGCAAGTAATGATTTCTCGAAAAGCCCTTTCACATCTCTCATCCCACCGTGGCCCAAATGGTTCGAAGGGGCCATAGTGTCTCTGCACAGGAGGCTTTGGGGACCTCCCCTTATTCTTGGTCTTAGATTTGTTCTTGCTGGACTGGTATCCCCTGGTAAGATCATTCAGAGGTTTTACAATCGTAGCATAGTTTTTCACAAATCTGCGGTAGTAGCCACTAAACCCAAGAAAGGTCTTGAGTTCTCTGTAGTTACTTGGACATGGCCATGTAGTGAGTGCTTCTATTTTATCGGGATCAGTACTCACACCCTCTTGGGACACGATGTGACCCACATACTTCACTGAGGTCCTGCAGAACTGGCATTTGTCAATTGAAAGCTTCAAACCATAATCCTCTAACCTATCAAGCACTTTAAGAAGTCTTTCTTCATGCTCCTCCAAGGTTCTTCCAAACACAATCAGGTCATCCAAATAAACTAACACTTGCAGTAAATTCATGTCTCCCACAACTTTCTCCATAAGACGTTGAAATGTGGCAGGTGCTCCAGAAATCCCTTGGGGCATGCGTTCAAACTGATAAAACCCTAATGGGCAGATGAAGGCTGTCTTCTCCTTATCTTCTTCACCCAGAGGGATCTGGTAGTATCCACTCCGAAGATCCAACACAGAGAACCACTGGCTTCCTAGCAAACAGTCTAAGGCATCTTGGACTCGGGGCATTGTGTACTGGTCAACCACAGTACGGCGGTTGCGGGTGCGGTAGTCAATACACATCCGGATTTTCCCATTCTTTTTACGGACCACCACAATGGGTGAGGCGTATGGGCTGCGGGACTCTGTAATGATGCCATTCGCAGCCAGCTCCTGAAGATGTTGTCGCACATCTTCCATCTCGGAGAGGGCAATCCTCCTAGATCTCTCCCTGAAGGGTCGAGAGTCATGTAGTCTGATGTTGTGCTCTACTCCTTTTGCACATCCCACATCCCACTCATGCAATGAGAACACCTTGGATCTTTCACAAAGTTTCCTCCTCAGGCGATCTTTCCACTCCTCAGACAACGGTGAATCTCCAAAGTCAAACTTTGCTGGGTCTATCACTGGAACTTCAGCTTCACACTGGGGTCTCACAATGGTTTCAGGCTCAAAGATGTCTGCAATCTTCTGCCCTGGTTTTACAAACACGTCACGGCGTGTTTCATTAGCAATCAGTATAGTCACCTCTTCCTGGGCTTCAGCAGGTAGGGTTATGACTCCACTGAGAACCAGCACTCCTTCTGGGAGCCCTCCCTCGGTCGGCTGCTCTACCATTGCTAATGTTCCCTTACTGTCTTTTAGGCAGGTACTCATGACAATCACTTCCTTTTCTGTCATTGCAGGAACCACTAAGGGGGTTGTGCCCATGTACTTCAGCGCCCCAATCGGTAGCTCAGATGTCTCCTTTTTAGCACCCTCAATCTTCCTATAGGCTTCAGCACAAAGCGTATGGATCATCAGGGTATTCAGGTACTGGTCCCCAGCCCGTCGTCTGCAGTAATCCGCGAGCACCTTGAAGAGACTGGAGTTGGTCCCTATCAGCACAGACACATCAGAGGTCCCTTTAGGGTCAGGGCATATTAATGCAGCTGTGTCCACCTCTTCTCTTACCCCAGCAATCTCCTCTGGGAATTCCAGGTGCACTATGACATATCCTTGGTAGGGGTATTCATCCATGCTGAGGCCACACAGACCAACGCCAGTCAGTGGCTGTATAGGCAGGTGCCTAAGCATCTGTTGGTAGAATGACTGAAATATAATAGTCACTTGAGATCCAGTGTCAAGCACGGCTTTACACTCCACCCCTTCAATCTTCACCATGACCTCTGCTCGAGGCCCTATCAGTCCTGCGGGGATCCCAGCTGGACGGTCGTTTCTGGGGGAATCTTCAACTCCTGCAGGCCTGGGTGGTCCCCGTCCCCGGACCCTCTGGCAGCTACCGGATCTCTCCCAACTGATCTTCAGCTTTCCATACACTAAGGAGGGGTTTTCTTCATTATGGCACTTGCCAGCACTGTGTCCGTCCTGACCACAGCGGTAGCAGAAGAATTGTCCTTTCCCCCTTCGCCCAGGTGGGATGGTGGCTCTAAATGCTGACTTCTCCATCGCCACAGTCAGAGGCGCCTTATTCCTGGAAGTCTTAGCTCGGTCAATGGTGCTTTGCAGTTCAGCTATCCGTTCTGTCAGGACCTGCATTTGTTGGGCAAGTTCCTCTGTGGTGCTCACCATCAGTACACTGGCCGTTTGCAGTGGTGTTGTGCCGGCTGGCTCCAATGTTTGGGCTTCCCAAAACTCGCTGGCAGCCTGCCTTTCTTCCTCTTCTCTGACCTCCTTTATCAGCTGGGAATAACTTGGGGGATGTTCCCGTCGTTCTCTTAGCTGGAGATGGAGTAGAATCGGGTTCTGATACTGAGCTCCTCTTACAATTTGAGCCAGTCTGGTCCGATCCATCTGTTCAGCAGTCACTGCTCCCCTCATGACAGCTCTCTGAAGCAGTCTCTCCAGCCTCTGTATATAGGCTGAAATCTTCTCGCCAATTTGCTGTCGGGAATTAAGGAACTTACAGTAACTGTCTTCAGGGCCCTCTACGCTCCCAAAGGTATGATCAAGGGCCTCTAGGCAGTCCTTCACACTGACCCCAGGGTCAATGAGCTTCAGGGTGCGAATCACATCTAATGCTGGGCCACTAAGGCTCTCTATTAGACATCTTCGCTTTTCTGCATCAGGTACGGCCCACTCCTGCAGCATTTCAGTGGTATGCTCCAACCAGGGTTCGAACTCCTCTACCCCAGAAAATAATCTTAACTCACGACAAGAGTTTAACATAGCCTGGGACAGCACAACCTTTTCCAATATTTGCCCCAGTGCTTTTGCCCAATCATTGGCTGAGGCTGCAGCCCCTGAGCTAGAGGCTGCAGGGCCGGGGCCCAACAAACCTGACATATTAGCCATTATACAAACAGTAATTTCCTCAAAATATAACCACAATTGTTTCCCAATGCAGTGGAACACTCAACAGGTGCTTGCGAGGGGTACTGACCCAGGGTATCCCGGACGAGCCCCCAAAAATGTAACCCTTCTGCCCATCTAAGTTGGCAGCAACAAGGGCCGGG
>NW_020707815.1:0-7529 GCF_002925995.2 Terrapene triunguis
GCCAACGGACCCTTTGAAGTCCGCCTCGAGCCCCTCAGGCGGTGACAGTTTTGGCGCCCAACGTGGGGCTCGAGGCTGAAATTTAGCCTTGCCCGGATCCCTCCTGGTGGCCGACGGATTACAGCGACGACCGACGCCCAGCGCGCACCGGTGACTTCATCGGGGGGCCTCGGCAGAGACGTGGTTTGCTCGACCCCGGAGGGCACAACGGTGCAACGCACACAGACAGTGGAGAAGCAGGGTGGGGAACCGGTCCCGTGGATAGAGCGACGGTGCAGAACCGGACCCTTGGATAAGGTAGGAACAGTCCAGTGGGGACTTTATCTGTTTTGACCTGGGGACGCCCAGAGTCTGCCTGTTTTGACCTGGGGACGCCCAGAGTCTCCCTCAGTATGGGGCAGGGACAGAGTACAGCCGGCAGGGGACAGTGTACACCCTTAGAATGCATTCTGGTGAACTGGAAAGTGTTTGGATCTGATCAGTTAATTAAAAGTAAATTGAAAAGGTTCTGTACAGTTGATTGGCCTCAGTACCAGCTGGAGTGCCAAGAAAGGTGGCCACCGGAAGGATCACTTAATTATAACACGATCCTTCAGTTGCTTTTGTTTTGTCAGAGAACAGGTAAATGGAATGAACATCTCTATGCGTATACGTTTATGGTGTTAAGAAATAGGACTGATATTTTGCTCAAGTGCCATTTGACTCCGACAGACTCGGTAGTATGTGCTGCTAAACTCCAGAATCCTCCCACTGTTGTAATGCCAGAATCGGTGTCCCCTTCGGCTCCTCCACCCCCACAGGCTTTAGAGAGTGCCCCCCCCGTGGGATTGTATCCGTTGATTACTGAGAGTGTGGTAGCTCGGCCAGGAACGCAAGAGCGGGCAGCACAGATAGTATCTGTATTTTCGCACGTACCTTTTGACCCTGTACATTTGGCCGCTTTCAAGGCAGAGGCTGGAGAATTTTCAACGAATCCAAGCAAGTTCATTTCTATTTTTGAAGGTTGTCTAGCAAGTTATAAGCCTGATTGGGATGATTGTAATATACTTATGAGAACCCTGTTGTCTGAAGTGGAACGGAATCAGGTTATAGCTAAGGCTAGGGAGGAAGCACAGAAAAGGTATGATGGGGATAGAGCTGGCAAGCCGTTGCCGGATGTCGCTGTCCCCCTAGGGGACCCCCACTGGAATCCGAATGAGGCGGGGGATCTGAGGCTGCTCAACTCCTATAAGGAACTGCTTATGCATGGTCTCCGACACTCAGCTGTCAGGCATAACAATTGGGCTAAGCCTTATGAACTAATCCAGGACTCAAAAGAAAGTCCAGGGGCTTTCCTGCAGCGTATTCGGGATACCATCAGGCAAACTACTAGTGCAAACCCAGATGATCAGGCAACTGAGGCAATTATAAAGGGTATCTTCACCAGCCGTGCGGCCCCTGATATTAAAAGGAAATTGCAGAAGAAGGAGGATTTAATGGGAATGTCTATGGCTCAGATTTTGGAGACTGCAAACAGGGCTTATAGCCTTAGAGAGGGAGAGAAGGAAAAAAGGCAAGTGAAAATGATGGTAGCGGCGGTGCAGGCCGGCGGCAAAGTAAGGCCACAGAGAGGTGGAAGGGGCCGGGGAATGAGAGGCCGTGGATGTGGACGCCCTGGTCCCCAGGAAGGGCGCCTGGGTCGCAACCAGTGTGCCATATGTCGTAAGGAGGGACACTGGAAATATGAATGCCCTGAAAGGGAAGGTACCCCTATGATGGCAGCGGAGGATCGAGATTAGGGGTGTCAGGGGAGACGGACCACCCTACCCCCGGAACCCCGAGTAAATGTGCGGGTGGGAGATGTGGATATAGACTTTTTAATAGACTCTGGAGCAGCAAGGACCGCTGTAAACAAACCCCTACAGTTGCCAGTGGCAGGATCCCTCACAGTGGTGGGTGCCACAGGGAAAGGAACCAAGTGCCCAGTATATGCCCCAGCGGAATGTGCTTTGGGAAACAGAACTGTATCACACAAGCTGGTTTACCTCCCTGATTGTCCAACACCACTACTAGGACGGGACCTGCTTTGTCGCTTAGGTGCCACCCTGCATTTCACTCAAGATGATATAACCCTTACCTTACCCACTGAGAATGCTTGGATAATGACCCTTGCAGTTGAACCCTCAGCTATGCAAGCCCCAGAGTGGAGTGAGTGGGAAAAGCAGGTTTTTCCTCTAGTCTGGGCATCAGGGGTCCCAGGGAAAGCAAACCGACAAACCCCTGTGCATATTCAGCTCCTCCCAGGAAAAAGCCCAGTGCGGATCAAACAATATCCGATTAAAAGGGAAGCCAGAGAGGGACTACAAGAGACTATAGATCGGTTCCTAGAGTGCGGTGTACTACGAGAATGCCAGTCAGCTTGGAACACCCCCATTCTGCCCATACAAAAGCCCAATGGCACATATCGGCTGGTCCAGGACCTCAGGGCAGTTAATGAGCGGGTTAAGACTCTGCACCCCCTGGTTCCAAATCCATATACCCTGTTGGCCTCTATAGGGGGACAATATACCCATTTCTCAGTCCTAGATTTAAAAGATGCTTTCTTCACGATTCCAGTTGACACCCAGTCTCAGGAGATATTTTCCTTCGAATGGGAAGGCAAACGAAGGGTTAAAAAGCAGCTTTGTTGGACCGTATTGGCTCAAGGATTTAAAAATTCCCCCACTCTGTTTGGGCAGGCTTTGGCCAGAGATTTGGAGGAGTGGGATAATTCAGACAAAGCCCTCTTGTTGCAATATGTAGATGACTTGCTAATTGCTGCTGTGGGTCTAATCCCTTGTCTCAAAGCTACTGTGAGTCTCCTAAACTTTATTGGACTGCGAGGATACAGGGTATCTCAAAGCAAAGCCCAAATTGCTCTTTTAGAGGTTCAATATCTGGGATTTCACATCAGGCAGGGAGAGAGACAGCTCTCCAACGAAAGGAAGGAGGCTATCTGCCAAGTTCCAATCCCCAGCAACCGCAAAAGGCTTAGGGCATTCCTGGGCATGGCAGGCTTTTGCAGAATATGGATTCCAGAGTTTGGACTGTGGGCTAAACCTCTGTATGAATGTGTTAAGGGAGCAGAACATGACCCCTTTCATTGGTCACCAGAAGCGGACAGGGCATTTAAAATCTTGAAAAGGAAGCTAATGGAAGCTCCAGCCCTTGGCTTGCCCGATCTATCTAAGCCGTTCCAACTGTATGTGCATGAACGAAAAGGGGTAGCTTTGGGAATGCTTACCCAGTTATTAGGTGCCTGGAAGCGTCCTGTGGCATACTTTTCTAAACAACTGGATCAAGTTTCAAAGGGATGGCCAGCCTGTTTGAGGGCGGTCGCAGCTACGGCTCTAGTCTTGGGGGAAGCGGAGAAGCTGACAATGGGAGGAGCTGTGCAAGTGTATGTTCCTCATATGGTCCGAGCTTTGCTGGACACTAAGGGGGGTCTTTGGCTCACACAGGCTCGGGTTGCTCGGTACCAGGCGAAGCTGTTAGAGAATCCTGAAGTCACCCTGCAGATCTGTCCCTCCCTTAATCCAGCTACACTGCTGCCCGAGACAGAAAAGCAAGAACATGACTGTTTAGAAATCATAGATGTTCAGTATGCTAGCCGCCCAGATCTAAAAGATCAGCCACTCCCAAATGCTGACTTGGAATGGTATACAGATGGAAGTAGTACTGTTGTGAATGGGCAAAGGAGGGCTGGTTATGCTATTGTGTCTCTTCATGATACCGTGGAAGCTGAGAGTTTACCGGCAGGAACATCTGCCCAGCTTGCTGAACTAGTGGCCCTGACTCGGGCACTCGAGCTGGCAAAAGACAAACGGGTTAATATCTTTACTGACTCAAAGTATGCTTTTGGGGTATTGCATGCTCACGCTGGTTTATGGAAACAAAGGGGAATGCTAACAGCCCAAGGCTCTCCGGTCAAGCATGGGTCTCAAATTCTCCGACTTTTAGAAGCAGTACAACTCCCCTCAGCAGTAGCAGTGGTGCATTGCAAAGCCCATCAAAAGGAAGATCAAGATGTAACCAAGGGCAATGCCAGAGCAGACAGGGAAGCTAAGCGAGCTGCTACCCTGAAATCACCAACTGAGGAAAATGCCCAAATGCATGCCCTCATCCCATCAGTGGGTGAGCTTGCAGCCCCTCAGTACTCCCAAGAGGACAGAAACCTGGCTGACAGTCTCGGTCTCCAGGAAAAGGAGGGATGGCTTTGTTCCACAGAGGGAAAAATCCTCCTGCCCAAGGGCTTGATTCGATCAGTGTTGCAGAAACTGCATCAAACCACACACGCAGGCAGAGAGGCTCTCACCCAGCTCATGACTAAATATTTTCTAACCTCTGGACTTAAACCCCTAGCATCACAGGTACAAGCTGAATGTTTAATCTGCCAAAAGAATAACCCTCGAACAGGAGTAGCAGTGCCACCAGCCACCCTGGAACCTACCCCAGGCCCAGGATTGGTGTGGCAAATAGACTTTACTGAGTTTCCCAGGACCCAAGGATACAGGTACCTCCTTGTCTTAGTGGATCGATTCAGCGGATGGCCTGAGGCCTTCCCATGTCGCAACAACACTGCCAAGACAGTGGCTCTTAAGTTTGTCAAGGAGATCATTCCTCGCTTCGGCCTTCCTCAGTGGATGGAATCTGATAATGGAACACACTTCACATCTCAAGTGGTTCAAAAGATAGCAAGTGCTCTGCAAATCCCCTGGAAACTCCACACACCCTGGCGACCACAAGCCAGTGGAGTAGTGGAACGCACAAATCAGACACTCAAGCGACACCTCTCAAAGGTCTGTCAGGAGGCCTCTCTTAAGTGGCCTGATGCCTTGCCCCTTGTGTTACTTCGCATTCGTGCTCTCCCTAAGGGTAGGATAGGGCTTAGTCCCTTCGAGATTATGTTTGGAAGAGCATGGCCTATGAATGGTACCCCAGTTCTGGCAGGGGAATGGGAAATGGGGTGTGGTTTTTTGTCTCAGTATATGTGCTCTCTGTCTGCTGTTCTTTCTTCTCTTCACAGGTACACCAAAGATTCACAGCCTCTTCTGCTGGATACTCCGGTCCACTCCCTGCAGCCTGGTGACTCCGTTCTCGTGCGGACCTGGAAGGACGAGCCTCTCCAAGAGAAGTGGAAGGGACCCCACACCGTCCTGCTTGTCACCCATACAGCGGCAAAGGTCGAAGGACACAAGAACTGGATTCATCACTCTCGACTGAAAGCAGTGCCCATTCCTAAACAGTGGACTGTCCAGCCTGCGGAGAAGACTGCTAACGACGATTTGGGACTTAAGCTGTTATTCAAAAGACAGTAAGGATCACTGGGAATGCGTTGTGATCTTTCTGAACAGTCACAACATACTCCTCGCGAGAACCCTGAACATTGGTTTTATTTTCTCACAGAAGGCGGACCTGGCCTGTGTATTTGGTCTTGTTATTTTTTGACTTGTTTAGTGTCAATAATTCTTATTGTACTCTGGGTATTTGGGTTGTGGTGATTACAATATGGGTTTAGGTTTAGGGTCTCTCACAGTATTTCTTTTTATCACAGAGGCAATTCTTCTGTTACCTACTGTTTCACCCACATCGCATGCAGGATGGGGAGCCATCCCTGCAGATATGGCTACCAACACATATGAGGCCCTGAAAATTGCCTTTGCCCGTGAGTTCAATCTTTCCAACTGTTGGATATGTGCCCAGACTCCCCATCATTCAGCGGGATTGCCCTGGAGAGTAGTACCCCAAAATTGGTCAGACTATTGTCAAAGGTGGATGGTTACCAGCAGCAGCACCTCTGACAATTTAGGTTTGCGATCTAACTGTACTGCGGAAGCTCCTTATGGCCTACACCATGGCTCTTGGATTTCCCATTATAAGGCCACTCGTAAGCCCCAGCCTATTCGTTTACGTTCTCCACCCACTGGTCTCATATGTTATCAGCAAGCCAGTACAAGTAAACATACCTGGTTTGCGGGCATCAGTAAGTGTAGATTTTATATTGGTCCTGGTATAAGTCTCACTGTTCCTTTACTGAATGCCACCGGGTGGCAAACCGGAGCTGCATTCTTTACCCTTTCCCCACAAACTGCCCTACAGGACTCACAAGGTAACAATGGAAGGGTTAGTTATGGTGAAGCCTTTTGGGTTTGTGGTATTAGTGCCTACAAATGGCTTCCTAATGGTTGGCATGGTAGCTGTTACAAAGGCTATCTTGCTCCTCCCCTCCGCATTCTACCCAAGGCTCCCTCCGGTCGTCCCAGGTACTATCGGTCCTTAAGAGCTACCATAGAACCAATCAGTGAAAGAGACAGGTTTGGGATGATAGCCCTCCCTTCCTATGGGGTGGGACGACTAGCCCAACTTTACAGAAGACTGTCTAAATTTCTCACCCAGTTTGCCAATGATACCCTAGCCATAGAGAAAAGCATAAGTTCTGAGCTGTACCAGCTTCGACTGCTGGCTTTACAGAACCGTCAGGCCCTAGATTATGTGTTAGCCTCACGAGGCGGGGTCTGTGCCCTTATTGGAGAAGAGTGTTGTACCTATGTCCCAGAGTTTTCACAGGACATTAACACGCACATCTTGTCAGCTGAACGGGCCTTTAATCAGTGGAAGGCCCAGGAAGGGGAACCCACTATTTTGGATTCCCTTTGGGGTTGGATACCTGGTTTAGGGAAACTAGGAGATATAGGGGGAAGCATTGTTCGCATCTTGCTCACAGGTGTTGTAATATGTTTTGTTCTTATTCTTTTGGTCATTTGCTGTAAAGTGCTCATATGTAAGATTTGTACCTCCCCCTCTCCAGAGGTTCCCTTATATCCTCTCATTGATGATCCTGATTGTATGGAGCTTAATCGCATTCTGTCTTTAGAGTATGAGAAAACTCTCACAAAGGTTTGTTGAGTGTTCTCAAAGGAGGGATTGTTGGGGACCCCCCCCCCCTAGGCATAGCTACCAGGTAACTCGGGAGAGTGGAAGACCAAAGTGTCGATGAAGCTCTTTTGCTCTGGGCCTAGCGGAACCCCCAGACTCCATCTTGTGAACTCTCACTTACTTCTGTGTGTAATGCTTACAGGCTACAGCAAAAATGTATTGGTCAGCGTTTTTAGCAGATGGCTTCAGTTTCACTCACACTAGCAGAAATAATAGAGATAAGAAAGAGGAATAGTTAGTTTTGCAGATGTCTAACTCAAGGCCGCAGAGACTGGGAAAGTTTTCTCACAGGCGTATGGGAACTTTTCTAATTGTAACGGCTAGAGAAGGGAGGGGTGGGAGGAATACTAGGGAGTTAACAGACAGAGGCTTACATAGAAACTGCTTGAAGTATAAAAAGGTAAAAGTTATTTGTATTTGTTGCACTGGATTTGAGACATGCTGGTCTCCTAGTGTCATTTCAGAGCTCTGGAATAAACTTGGCTTGCTTTCTCCCCTCGGTGTCTTTATTGGTGCTAAGCACACCGGGCCAACGGACCCTTTGAAGTCCGCCTCGAGCCCCTCAGGCGGTGACA
>NW_020707816.1:0-4742 GCF_002925995.2 Terrapene triunguis
CTGACGTAGTAATTCGACCTAACTTTTAAGTACAGACCAAGCCTAAGGGTATGTCTACACTACGAGGGTAATTCGATTTTACTTAAATCGAATATGTGGAATCGATATTGCAAAGTCGAACGTGTGTGTCCACACTAAGGACACACTAAGGACAGTAATTCGACTTTGTGAGTCCACACTAACGGGGCGAGCGTCGATATTGGAAGCGGTGCACTGTGGGCAGCTATCCCACAGTTCCCGCAGTCCCCGCTGCCCATCGGAATTCTGGGTCGAGCCGCCAATGCCTTCTGGGTAAAAAAAATTTGTCGTCATCCGTCCGTCACTAACGCCCTCCCTCCCTCCATGAAAGCGCCGGCGGGAAATCAGTTCGCGCACTTTTCTGGTCAGTGACAGCGCGGACGCCACAGCACTGCGATCATGGATCACGCTGCGACCATCGCTGCACTTGTGGCCGTTCTCAACACCTCGCAGCTTATCATACACCTTTCCCTGAGGCAGATGCAGAGAAATCGGGCGAGGAGGCTACGGCACCGCCGTGAGAGCCTGAAGTCGGAGAGTGGCACAGAGCTGTCAGAAACCACGAGCCCCAGCGCCCAGGACATGACGTTGGCAATGGGGCATGTGGATTTTGTTGAACGGCGATTCTGGGCCCGGGAAACAAGCACGGACTGGTGGGACCGTATAGTGCTTCAGGTCTGGGATGAATCCCAGTGGCTGCGAAACTTTCGCATGCGGAAGGGGACTTTCCTCGAACTTTGTGAGTTGCTGTCCCCTGCCCTGAAGCGCAAGGACACCCGCATGCGAGCAGCCCTGACTGTCCAGAAGCGAGTGGCCATAGCCCTCTGGAAGCTTGCAACGCCGGACAGCTACAGGTCAGTCGCGAACCACTTTGGTGTGGGCAAATCTACCGTGGGGGTTGTTGTCATGCAAGTAGCCAAGGCAATCGTCAAGGTACTGCTCCCAAAGGTAGTGACCCTGGGAAACGCGCAGGTCATCATAGATGGCTTTGCCGCGATGGGATTCCCAAACTGCGGTGGGGCTATCGATGGGACTCACATCCCTATCCTGGGACCGGACCACCAGGCCAGCCAGTACATCAATAGAAAGGGCTACTTTTCAATGGTGCTGCAAGCACTGGTGGACCATCGGGGACGGTTTACAAACATCTACGTCGGATGGCCGGGCAAGGTTCATGACGCTCGTGTGTTCAGGAACTCTGGTCTGTTTAGACGGCTGCAGGAAGGTATTTACTTCCCGGACCACAAAATAACTCTTGGGGATGTGGAGATGCCTACAGTGATCCTCGGGGACCCAGCCTACCCGCTAATGCCCTGGCTCATGAAGCCCTATACTGGCGCCCTGGACACAGAAAAAGAACTGTTCAACTACCGGCTGAGCAAGTGCAGAATGGTGGTGGAGTGTGCTTTTGGCCGTCTCAAAGGGAGATGGAGAAGCTTACTGACTCGCTGTGATCTCAGTGAAACCAATATCCCCATCGTTATTGCAGCTTGCTGTGTGCTCCACAATCTGTGTGAGAGCAAGGGGGAGACCTTTATGGCGGGGTGGGAGCTAGAGGCAAATAGCCTGGCTGCTGATTACGTCCAGCCAGACAGCCGGGCCATTAGAAGATCCCAGCGGGACGCCCTGTGCATCCGGGAGGCTTTGAAAGCTAGGTTCCTGAGTGAGCAGGGCAACCAGTGACTTTTCAGTTTGTGGACAGAAAAGCTGAACCTGCCCCCGTTTCTTTACCCAGTTCATTTTGACTATCCTCTCCAGTTACATACCCCCTTCACCCCCTTCCCCTTCCCAAAAAATAAAATCATTTCGATTTTGTTAATGAACAGCGTTGTCTGTATTGCTGTTTTCGCGGGAATATTTTAAACCGGGGACGCAGACTGTGGCGGGGGGGCGGGTTCAGTGTTCTGATGCAAATGATGCTTCTAAACTCCCGGAATGACAGGCTCCGCACTGGTGGACTGGTTATTTCAATGGAGAACATGAAAAACACCTCCCAGACTGACCAGGGTAACCAGTGACTGCACTGTGTATGTGTCCTGATGCTGGACCTGACACCGCCTCTGTACCCTGCTAAAGGTCACTGTCCTGCCCAATTACCAAGCCCCTTCCCCCCCCTCCAGACAGACTCTCCCTCAAAAGAACCTGACTGAAACAGTAATGGAGAGAAACAAACATTTTATTGCGAACCAGACATGAAACGTGGGGTGTGAAACTTGGACGGGGGCTTGTGTGAGGTGGGTAGGAAAGGACTTATGAAATTTTGGGGAATGTCAGCCTTCTAGTGCTAGAGCAGTCTGCAGGGGTTGACTGAAAGTTTTAACGGCCCTTGCCGCCCCTCCTTCTTTGGAGTTTGGGTGAGGGTGGTGTGGGACTTGGTGGCGGGTGAGGGCGGTTACAGATAGACTGCAGCGGGGCTCTGTCCTCCTGCCTCCGGTCTTGCAGAACATCCACAAGGCGCCGGAGCATGTCCGTTTGCTCCCTCATTAGTCCAAGCAGCTTTTCAGTAGCCTGTTGGTCCTCCTGACGCCACCTCTCCTCCCGTTCCATGACTGCTCGGTGCATTTGTGACAAGTTCTCCCTCCACTGTGTCTGCTGGGCTGCCTGGGCTCGGGAGCAGCCCATTAGTTCTGAGAACATGTCTTCACGCGTCTTCTTCTTCCTCCGCCTAATCTGCGCTAGCCTCTGGGAGTGTGCTGACAGGCTGGGTTGGGAGACAGTCGCAGATGTGTCTGTGTGAATTGTAAAAAGGGAGTGAATTCCTGAGACAGATAAATGAAATTGTATACAAAGAACCTAGTCTTTCTCTGTGAACAAGACCATGCACTGCACCTCTCACATGCGCACTCAGGACAAGGTCGAATTTTCGGCCGTCGCCTTCAGTGCCTGTGGACTTGCGGAGGTCTTGGAGTGTTCAGAGAACTGTGGCTGGAGACCTGAACTTCTGGAGCGGGCAATAATGGTAAGCCGCAGACTTGTGGCTGCTTAAAACTCCAGCAGTAGCACTGGCCTCCTTTCACATTGAAAGCAATGCCAGTCTCTGCTGCCAGCAATCAGG
The DNA here is from genome assembly GCF_002925995.2 of Terrapene triunguis. Classification (NCBI taxonomy): domain Eukaryota; kingdom Metazoa; phylum Chordata; order Testudines; family Emydidae; genus Terrapene; species Terrapene triunguis. Next base: position 3,074 of record NW_020707816.1, read on the forward strand.
ACAGCATCAACTCTGCCCCTGTCCCACCCCCTCGCGGCTGTCCCAGGGAAAGATCCCTGTATGCTGCCCCTCTCCCTCCACCGCGTGGCTGTAAAGCAGTCCCAATACTAACATTCCCCTCCCTAATTCAAAGCAGGGCGTCATGAGCGACATCACCCTCCTGAGGATCCCGGACACCCAGAGAGAACGCATGCTGCGGGAAAGCATGCAGAAACCGGGGCCGTATGCCGCCATGCTATGTCGGGCCATGATCCCCGAGTACCTGATTGTGGCATGGAGGGGACATGTCTGCTACCACGGAGGGCCCACTAAGATCGCCCTACCCCGGAACCTGATCAACAGGCTTGAGCTCTACCTCCACGAGACCTACGAGGAGTTCTCCTACGAGGATTTCTCGTCGATCCCCGGCCACATTGACCGGATTTTCGCGTAGGTGCACTGGGACTATGGAGTGGAGCGTCTTGGGCCTGGGAATCATGGAGTAACGGACATTGTGAAAATTTTTTAAAACACTTGGGACTAAATTGAGAAGAGCCTAAGACAGAGAAATCATGAAAACCCATTTGTTACCTTTGTAAATATTCCTGTTTTGTACCTGATTATTTTTTTACTAGTTTACAGAACTTTCATAAATGTACATTGTTAATAGTATAAATATTACCGTTCTGTTTTAAATAAATGTTTACATGTTTACAGCACTTACTGCTTGATCCTTCCCCTGATTCTGTGTCCGGGGTAAGGGATGGGGACGGTTGGTACAGGATCTCGGTAAGGGTGATGAAGAGCTCCTGGCTGTCGGGGAAATCAGCGGTGCCAGCGCTGTCGACTGCCTCGTCCTCCTCATCTCCTTCTTCATCTTCCCCGTCCGCTGTCATGTCCGACGAGGAACCGGCCGCGGACATGATCCCATCCTCGGAGTCCACGGTCAGGGGTGGGGTAGTGGTGGCGGCCGCTCCCAGGATGGAATGCAGTGCCTCGTAGAAACGGGATGTGTGGGGCTGGGATCCGGAGCGTCCGTTAGCCTCTTTGGTTTTTTGGTAGCCTTGTCTCAGCTCCTTGATTTTCACGCGGCACTGCGTTGCATCCCGGCTGTAGCCTCTCTCTGCCATGGCTTTGGAGATCTTCTCGTAGATCTTAGCATTCCTTCTTTTGGAGCGCAGCTCTGAAAGCACGGACTCATCGCCCCACACTGCGATGAGATCCAAGACTTCCCGATCAGTCCATGCTGGGGCCCTCTTTCTATTAGATTGCACGGCCATCTCTGCTGGAGAGCTCTGCATAGTTGCCACTGCTGCTGAGCTCCCCTCGATGTCCAAAGAGGAACTGAGATTCAAACTGCCCAGACAGGAAAATGAAAATGAATTCAAATTTTCCCGGGGGTGTGGCTGGTCAGAGCATCCGAGCTCGGACTGCTGTCCAGAGCGTCAACAGAGTGGTGCACTGTGGGATAGCTCCCGGAGCTATTACCGTCGATTTCCATCCACACCTAGCCTAATTCGATATGGCCATGTCGAATTTAGCGCTAATCCTCTCGTTGGGGAGGATTACAGAAATCGATTTAAAGAGAGCTTTATGTCGAACTAAATGGCTTCCTGGTGTGGACAGGTGCAGGGTTAATTCGATATAACGGCGCTAAAGTCGACATAAAAGCCTAGTGTAGACCAGGCCT
>NW_020707817.1:0-4742 GCF_002925995.2 Terrapene triunguis
AGGCCTGGTCTACACTAGGCTTTTATGTCGACTTTAGCGCCGTTATATCGAATTAACCCTGCACCTGTCCACACCAGGAAGCCATTTAGTTCGACATAAAGCTCTCTTTAAATCGATTTCTGTAATCCTCCCCAACGAGAGGAGTAGCGCTAAATTCGACATGGCCATATCGAATTAGGCTAGGTGTGGATGGAAATCGACGGTAATAGCTCCGGGAGCTATCCCACAGTGCACCACTCTGTTGACGCTCTGGACAGCAGTCCGAGCTCGGATGCTCTGACCAGCCACACCCTCGGGAAAATTTGAATTCATTTTCATTTTCCTGTCTGGGCAGTTTGAATCTCAGTTCCTCTTTGGACATCGAGGGGAGCTCAGCAGCAGTGGCAACTATGCAGAGCTCTCCAGCAGAGATGGCCGTGCAATCTAATAGAAAGAGGGCCCCAGCATGGACTGATCGGGAAGTCTTGGATCTCATCGCAGTGTGGGGCGATGAGTCCGTGCTTTCAGAGCTGCGCTCCAAAAGAAGGAATGCTAAGATCTACGAGAAGATCTCCAAAGCCATGGCAGAGAGAGGCTACAGCCGGGATGCAACGCAGTGCCGCGTGAAAATCAAGGAGCTGAGACAAGGCTACCAAAAAACCAAAGAGGCTAACGGACGCTCCGGATCCCAGCCCCACACATCCCGTTTCTACGAGGCACTGCATTCCATCCTGGGAGCGGCCGCCACCACTACCCCACCCCTGACCGTGGACTCCGAGGATGGGATCATGTCCGCGGCCGGTTCCTCGTCGGACATGACAGCGGACGGGGAAGATGAAGAAGGAGATGAGGAGGACGAGGCAGTCGACAGCGCTGGCACCGCTGATTTCCCCGACAGCCAGGAGCTCTTCATCACCCTTACCGAGATCCTGTACCAACCGTCCCCATCCCTTACCCCGGACACAGAATCAGGGGAAGGATCAAGCAGTAAGTGCTGTAAACATGTAAACATTTATTTAAAACAGAACGGTAATATTTATACTATTAACAATGTACATTTATGAAAGTTCTGTAAACTAGTAAAAAAATAATCAGGTACAAAACAGGAATATTTACAAAGGTAACAAATGGGTTTTCATGATTTCTCTGTCTTAGGCTCTTCTCAATTTAGTCCCAAGTGTTTTAAAAAATTTTCACAATGTCCGTTACTCCATGATTCCCAGGCCCAAGACGCTCCACTCCATAGTCCCAGTGCACCTACGCGAAAATCCGGTCAATGTGGCCGGGGATCGACGAGAAATCCTCGTAGGAGAACTCCTCGTAGGTCTCGTGGAGGTAGAGCTCAAGCCTGTTGATCAGGTTCCGGGGTAGGGCGATCTTAGTGGGCCCTCCGTGGTAGCAGACATGTCCCCTCCATGCCACAATCAGGTACTCGGGGATCATGGCCCGACATAGCATGGCGGCATACGGCCCCGGTTTCTGCATGCTTTCCCGCAGCATGCGTTCTCTCTGGGTGTCCGGGATCCTCAGGAGGGTGATGTCGCTCATGACGCCCTGCTTTGAATTAGGGAGGGGAATGTTAGTATTGGGACTGCTTTACAGCCACGCGGTGGAGGGAGAGGGGCAGCATACAGGGATCTTTCCCTGGGACAGCCGCGAGGGGGTGGGACAGGGGCAGAGTTGATGCTGTCCTGATTGCTGGCAGCAGAGACTGGCATTGCTTTCAATGTGAAAGGAGGCCAGTGCTACTGCTGGAGTTTTAAGCAGCCACAAGTCTGCGGCTTACCATTATTGCCCGCTCCAGAAGTTCAGGTCTCCAGCCACAGTTCTCTGAACACTCCAAGACCTCCGCAAGTCCACAGGCACTGAAGGCGACGGCCGAAAATTCGACCTTGTCCTGAGTGCGCATGTGAGAGGTGCAGTGCATGGTCTTGTTCACAGAGAAAGACTAGGTTCTTTGTATACAATTTCATTTATCTGTCTCAGGAATTCACTCCCTTTTTACAATTCACACAGACACATCTGCGACTGTCTCCCAACCCAGCCTGTCAGCACACTCCCAGAGGCTAGCGCAGATTAGGCGGAGGAAGAAGAAGACGCGTGAAGACATGTTCTCAGAACTAATGGGCTGCTCCCGAGCCCAGGCAGCCCAGCAGACACAGTGGAGGGAGAACTTGTCACAAATGCACCGAGCAGTCATGGAACGGGAGGAGAGGTGGCGTCAGGAGGACCAACAGGCTACTGAAAAGCTGCTTGGACTAATGAGGGAGCAAACGGACATGCTCCGGCGCCTTGTGGATGTTCTGCAAGACCGGAGGCAGGAGGACAGAGCCCCGCTGCAGTCTATCTGTAACCGCCCTCACCCGCCACCAAGTCCCACACCACCCTCACCCAAACTCCAAAGAAGGAGGGGCGGCAAGGGCCGTTAAAACTTTCAGTCAACCCCTGCAGACTGCTCTAGCACTAGAAGGCTGACATTCCCCAAAATTTCATAAGTCCTTTCCTACCCACCTCACACAAGCCCCCGTCCAAGTTTCACACCCCACGTTTCATGTCTGGTTCGCAATAAAATGTTTGTTTCTCTCCATTACTGTTTCAGTCAGGTTCTTTTGAGGGAGAGTCTGTCTGGAGGGGGGGGAAGGGGCTTGGTAATTGGGCAGGACAGTGACCTTTAGCAGGGTACAGAGGCGGTGTCAGGTCCAGCATCAGGACACATACACAGTGCAGTCACTGGTTACCCTGGTCAGTCTGGGAGGTGTTTTTCATGTTCTCCATTGAAATAACCAGTCCACCAGTGCGGAGCCTGGCATTCCGGGAGTTTAGAAGCATCATTTGCATCAGAACACTGAACCCGCCCCCCCGCCACAGTCTGCGTCCCCGGTTTAAAATATTCCCGCGAAAACAGCAATACAGACAACGCTGTTCATTAACAAAATCGAAATGATTTTATTTTTTGGGAAGGGGAAGGGGGTGAAGGGGGTATGTAACTGGAGAGGATAGTCAAAATGAACTGGGTAAAGAAACGGGGGCAGGTTCAGCTTTTCTGTCCACAAACTGAAAAGTCACTGGTTGCCCTGCTCACTCAGGAACCTAGCTTTCAAAGCCTCCCGGATGCACAGGGCGTCCCGCTGGGATCTTCTAATGGCCCGGCTGTCTGGCTGGACGTAATCAGCAGCCAGGCTATTTGCCTCTAGCTCCCACCCCGCCATAAAGGTCTCCCCCTTGCTCTCACACAGATTGTGGAGCACACAGCAAGCTGCAATAACGATGGGGATATTGGTTTCACTGAGATCACAGCGAGTCAGTAAGCTTCTCCATCTCCCTTTGAGACGGCCAAAAGCACACTCCACCACCATTCTGCACTTGCTCAGCCGGTAGTTGAACAGTTCTTTTTCTGTGTCCAGGGCGCCAGTATAGGGCTTCATGAGCCAGGGCATTAGCGGGTAGGCTGGGTCCCCGAGGATCACTGTAGGCATCTCCACATCCCCAAGAGTTATTTTGTGGTCCGGGAAGTAAATACCTTCCTGCAGCCGTCTAAACAGACCAGAGTTCCTGAACACGCGAGCGTCATGAACCTTGCCCGGCCATCCGACGTAGATGTTTGTAAACCGTCCCCGATGGTCCACCAGTGCTTGCAGCACCATTGAAAAGTAGCCCTTTCTATTGATGTACTGGCTGGCCTGGTGGTCCGGTCCCAGGATAGGGATGTGAGTCCCATCGATAGCCCCACCGCAGTTTGGGAATCCCATCGCGGCAAAGCCATCTATGATGACCTGCGCGTTTCCCAGGGTCACTACCTTTGGGAGCAGTACCTTGACGATTGCCTTGGCTACTTGCATGACAACAACCCCCACGGTAGATTTGCCCACACCAAAGTGGTTCGCGACTGACCTGTAGCTGTCCGGCGTTGCAAGCTTCCAGAGGGCTATGGCCACTCGCTTCTGGACAGTCAGGGCTGCTCGCATGCGGGTGTCCTTGCGCTTCAGGGCAGGGGACAGCAACTCACAAAGTTCGAGGAAAGTCCCCTTCCGCATGCGAAAGTTTCGCAGCCACTGGGATTCATCCCAGACCTGAAGCACTATACGGTCCCACCAGTCCGTGCTTGTTTCCCGGGCCCAGAATCGCCGTTCAACAAAATCCACATGCCCCATTGCCAACGTCATGTCCTGGGCGCTGGGGCTCGTGGTTTCTGACAGCTCTGTGCCACTCTCCGACTTCAGGCTCTCACGGCGGTGCCGTAGCCTCCTCGCCCGATTTCTCTGCATCTGCCTCAGGGAAAGGTGTATGATAAGCTGCGAGGTGTTGAGAACGGCCACAAGTGCAGCGATGGTCGCAGCGTGATCCATGATCGCAGTGCTGTGGCGTCCGCGCTGTCACTGACCAGAAAAGTGCGCGAACTGATTTCCCGCCGGCGCTTTCATGGAGGGAGGGAGGGCGTTAGTGACGGACGGATGACGACAAATTTTTTTTACCCAGAAGGCATTGGCGGCTCGACCCAGAATTCCGATGGGCAGCGGGGACTGCGGGAACTGTGGGATAGCTGCCCACAGTGCACCGCTTCCAATATCGACGCTCGCCCCGTTAGTGTGGACTCACAAAGTCGAATTACTGTCCTTAGTGTGTCCTTAGTGTGGACACACACGTTCGACTTTGCAATATCGATTCCACATATTCGATTTAAGTAAAATCGAATTACCCTCGTAGTGTAGACATACCCTTAGAACCTTAACCTTAGTTCTTTAGTTCAAAAGGTCGCTTTTCTC
>NW_020707818.1:0-2575 GCF_002925995.2 Terrapene triunguis
TATAACGGCGCTAAAGTCGACATAAAAGCCTAGTGTAGACCAGGCCTAAGTCTGTCACCTACTGTAACACTATTTAATATTGGTCCACCCAGTGTTGGTGCACAGTTCAATTTCTTGATGTAAGTACATTTCAGTTATTCTTAAAATTAAAAAGTTTCTATAAACTTAGAGGATTTTTTTTTTTTTTTTTCTTATATATCGCATGAATATATTGCATGTAGATCCTGGTGTGCAAATTTATCATCTTATATGACCGAGATAAATTGTGCATCAAAGTCATGAAATGGGCTACAAATGCAATAAAAAATAAGGTATTCAAAAGCTTAACAAGTGTAGGGGAGGGGCCAAAGACGCCTGGGGTGCCATTTGGTCTAGGGCCGGCCCTGTCAGCAGTGCCCTGTTTTGTACTGGGTTTTCAAATGCCGTTATGACAGTTAGAGATTCCTCCTGCACTTAGTAATCTAGAAAGTCAAGAAGATCAACTTTTCTGATGGGAGGGGCAGTCACCTCAAGGAGCCCTTTACAGAAAATTGGAATCATGGTCCTTTGTTCAAATTACAGAATGGATTTGTTCGGCTGGCAGGATTTTTGCAAAGCTCAAGTAGACACACTGCTTCTTTAATGACCACTTTTTTGGCTCCTTATAAAGAGCTTTGGCAAATGTTGTCATTTTTTTGCCATCTCCTGGAGAAATTTAATTGGCAGTTTTAAAAAGAAACACTCACTTCTTTTATAAACTTGTTTTTTATAGATGTTGTAGGAGCAGCTAGCTCAGGGGTGGGCAAACTATAGCCCGAGGGCCACGTCTGGCCCTCCAGACATTTTAATCCAGCCCTCAAGCTCCCGCCGGGGAGAGGGGTTGGGGGCTTGCCCTGCTCCGTGCGACTCCCGGAAGGAGCAGCATGTCCCCCCTCCAGCTCCTATGCATAGGGGCAGCCAGGGGGCTCCGCATGCTGCCCCCGCAGCGCCCATTGGCTGGGAACCGCAGCCATTGAGAGCCGCAGGGGTGGTGCCTGCAGACAGGGCAACGCGCAGAGCTGCCTGGCCGCACCTCCTACTGGAGGGGGACCATGCCACTGCTTCTGGGAGCTTCTTGAGGTAAGCGCCGCCCCGAGCCTGCACTCCTGACCCTCTCCTGTGTCCCAACCCCCTGCTCCATCCCTGATCCCCCTCCTGCCCTCCGAACCCCTCGTCCCAGCCTGGAGCACTCTCCTGCACCACCCTCATCCCCAGCCCAACCCCAGAGCCCGCACACCCAGCCAGAGCCCTCACCTGCTCCCGCACCCAACTCCCAATTTCGTGAGCATTCATGGCCTACCATACAATTTCCATACCCAGATGTGGCCCTAGGGGAAAAACGTTTGCCCACCCCTGAGCTAAGTACTTTTTATATGTTTGAATCTCTGATATTAAATGTATACGTGTAATATATGTAGACAAAGGATTTCATTGAATCCTTTCAGTGACATAGTGCAAGTCACTGGATACTTCAACTGCAGGCTAGGGTACTGCAATAATTACTCTTTCATCCTACCATTTCGAAAACTGCTATTTCTCACAGTGCCTGAGATGTTTCCCTTGTGAACTTTACTCTAAAAACACCAGTTGGCTGCTATTGTGATTGGTGTCCTGTGTGTTTTTTTGCACAGTTATATGCATGTGCATTTATATCTTGATTGATCAAAAACTAGAGAATATTATGGTACCAAAGGGTTTAGTACTTGTCACATTCACAATTTTATATCGGGTATTGCATTATGATGTCATGTGCAATGTTTTGTTTGCATGTATGATGAGGAACAAAGCCAAAGTCTTAAACCTCCCCATATATGGTGATATCACACAGTAAAAACAAGGCAGATGAAATCCCTCATTGAAGTCAATGTCAAAACTCTCATTGCGGTGAAGCCATGATTTCACCCAATATGTAGTGTAATTTAATTGGTGATTTCCAAAACATGCTCTTTTAGCAGAGTGGAAAAACAAAGTATTTTTTGGTAACTTCCAAGATTCCATGCCTTAGTTGTGCTGTCTTGTATCATAATATTGTGGAATTTTCAGTAATAAATCATATTATTTTCTGGGGTTTCTTTTACAATATAAATCTCATAGCATCAGAGATTATTTATTTTCCAACATGCCCCATGAACAGCTTTTGTCTTGGCTGTATGTCTGTGAAGATAAGCAAAATAGTTCTAAAAAATGATGAATGCTAGTTTGAGTATACAACACATTCCTAAGTTTAAGAGAGTTATGTTGGTAGCAAATATAAACAAAATCATAACCAAGTAAATTCAACAGAATATTTTAGCAGTAACAAAGTTGCCATGCTGCTGTTATGTCCTTGGGCTGGAGTATTCAAAAGAGTTTAAAGAAGTTAGGTGCTTAACTCCCACAGGCTTAATTGAAAATCGTAGCCTTGGCCTTGATTGAACAAACACATGCTCAATCAAAAATACTGTAGATGTGTAGTTTCATCTTGCACTCATCATTATTTTCCATTCCCTGTACTCTTCTGTACTTCTCTAAGGCCTGGTCTACACTAGGCTTTTATGTCGACTTTAGCGCCGTTATA
>NW_020707819.1:0-2158 GCF_002925995.2 Terrapene triunguis
TTTTTTAGAACTATTTTGCTTATCTTCACAGACATACAGCCAAGACAAAAGCTGTTCATGGGGCATGTTGGAAAATAAATAATCTCTGATGCTATGAGATTTATATTGTAAAAGAAACCCCAGAAAATAATATGATTTATTACTGAAAATTCCACAATATTATGATACAAGACAGCACAACTAAGGCATGGAATCTTGGAAGTTACCAAAAAATACTTTGTTTTTCCACTCTGCTAAAAGAGCATGTTTTGGAAATCACCAATTAAATTACACTACATATTGGGTGAAATCATGGCTTCACCGCAATGAGAGTTTTGACATTGACTTCAATGAGGGATTTCATCTGCCTTGTTTTTACTGTGTGATATCACCATATATGGGGAGGTTTAAGACTTTGGCTTTGTTCCTCATCATACATGCAAACAAAACATTGCACATGACATCATAATGCAATACCCGATATAAAATTGTGAATGTGACAAGTACTAAACCCTTTGGTACCATAATATTCTCTAGTTTTTGATCAATCAAGATATAAATGCACATGCATATAACTGTGCAAAAAAACACACAGGACACCAATCACAATAGCAGCCAACTGGTGTTTTTAGAGTAAAGTTCACAAGGGAAACATCTCAGGCACTGTGAGAAATAGCAGTTTTCGAAATGGTAGGATGAAAGAGTAATTATTGCAGTACCCTAGCCTGCAGTTGAAGTATCCAGTGACTTGCACTATGTCACTGAAAGGATTCAATGAAATCCTTTGTCTACATATATTACACGTATACATTTAATATCAGAGATTCAAACATATAAAAAGTACTTAGCTCAGGGGTGGGCAAACGTTTTTCCCCTAGGGCCACATCTGGGTATGGAAATTGTATGGTAGGCCATGAATGCTCACGAAATTGGGAGTTGGGTGCGGGAGCAGGTGAGGGCTCTGGCTGGGTGTGCGGGCTCTGGGGTTGGGCTGGGGATGAGGGTGGTGCAGGAGAGTGCTCCAGGCTGGGACGAGGGGTTCGGAGGGCAGGAGGGGGATCAGGGATGGAGCAGGGGGTTGGGACACAGGAGAGGGTCAGGAGTGCAGGCTCGGGGCGGCGCTTACCTCAAGAAGCTCCCAGAAGCAGTGGCATGGCCCCCCTCCAGTAGGAGGTGCGGCCAGGCAGCTCTGCGCGTTGCCCTGTCTGCAGGCACCACCCCTGCGGCTCTCAATGGCTGCTGTTCCCAGCCAATGGGCGCTGCGGGGGCAGCATGCGGAGCCCCCTGGCTGCCCCTATGCATAGGAGCTGGAGGGGGGACATGCTGCTCCTTCCGGGAGTCGCACGGAGCAGGGCAAGCCCCCAACCCCTCTCCCCGGCGGGAGCTTGAGGGCTGGATTAAAATGTCTGGAGGGCCAGACGTGGCCCTCGGGCTATAGTTTGCCCACCCCTGAGCTAGCTGCTCCTACAACATCTATAAAAAACAAGTTTATAAAAGAAGTGAGTGTTTCTTTTTAAAACTGCCAATTAAATTTCTCTAGGAGATGGCAAAAAAATGACAACATTTGCCAAAGCTCTTTATAAGGAGCCAAAAAAGTGGTCATTAAAGAAGCAGTGTGTCTACTTGAGCTTTGCAAAAATCCTGCCAGCCGAACAAATCCATTCTGTAATTTGAACAAAGGACCATGATTCCAATTTTCTGTAAAGGGCTCCTTGAGGTGACTGCCCCTCCCATCAGAAAAGTTGATCTTCTTGACTTTCTAGATTACTAAGTGCAGGAGGAATCTCTAACTGTCATAACGGCATTTGAAAACCCAGTACAAAACAGGGCACTGCTGACAGGGCCGGCCCTAGACCAAATGGCACCCCAGGCGTCTTTGGCCCCTCCCCTACACTTGTTAAGCTTTTGAATACCTTATTTTTTATTGCATTTGTAGCCCATTTCATGACTTTGATGCACAATTTATCTCGGTCATATAAGATGATAAATTTGCACACCAGGATCTACATGCAATATATTCATGCGATATATAAGAAAAAAAAAAAAAAAAATCCTCTAAGTTTATAGAAACTTTTTAATTTTAAGAATAACTGAAATGTACTTACATCAAGAAATTGAACTGTGCACCAACACTGGGTGGACCAATATTAAATAGTGTTACAGTAGGTGACAGACTTAG
>NW_020707820.1:0-4685 GCF_002925995.2 Terrapene triunguis
CACTTCCCTATTCCAGCCAATATACCACACTCCCTGTCATTATAACCATGGTGTATGAAACATATACCTTAAAAATGTCTGTGTGTCTAGCATGAATAATGTTGAATTCTTTTTTGCGCCTGGGGAATGTACATCTCGTTTCCTTTCCCAATGCCAGCCTTCAAGCGCTGTCATTTTTCCTTGTACTTTTTCAGACCTAGAGATTCGATTACAAAATAAGCCTGTGGAAGTGGTGAGAAATGCCAGCTTTCAACGACAGCATTCTGTAAACGACAAGCTGTCTTGGGCCAGGCTCTACACTCTCTCTCGGCGTGTCGCAGCCCGAGCTCGCATTTTGCCTAAGTAATTTCCATTCTGTTGTGTTCTCTCATACCTCGTGTTCTGAGAGTGCTCGGGAGACTGACAAATTATCTCTGTCACAGGTGAAAAAGCTCCCTGTGTGGAAGAGTGCCATTTAGTCACTGACTGGGGAAGCTAAGCAGGACCTTTACACCCCTCCAAAAAGATTTCACACCATTCAGAACCCAGGATCCTCAGCATAAACAGTCACTACTGAGTCTCCTTTTAGACTTTTTTCTACTACACCTGTTTTCAGTCAGGGGAGGCCCATGACATCTCAAAATAAGGATGCAACCTGACAGCAAAGAGACCTAGAGGAATGCTCCTCCAGGAATAGCCTGGGACTTCTGATGGGAAATAGTGCAGTGGGGGGTCATTTTAACTATGTTTTGCATTATACATTGTATATACTGACAATGTTAAATCATATGTGACAGACATTTTGAATCTTTGGGCAGGTCCAGACTTCCAGGCATGTACTGGGGAGCCATTCATCAGTCATCTTTATAGTCAGAGAGAGAGGTGGAGTGAGAAAGAAGCAGCAGAAGAGAGAGACTATGAGAACGAGAAGAAGAAAAGGTACAATTGGAGATAGAAATAAAAAAGGGAGGAATGTCAACAAGGATTGTCCTACAAAACAAGCGCAAACATCTTCTTTCCATCTACCCCTAAAACAAAAGCCATTAAAATAGCAACTCACAGAGTAAGGGCTCAGCATTGTAAGGGCTGCACAAACTAGCTCCTAATTATTTTAAATAAAAGTTTAAATTCAGTGAGATTCAGTGTAATTCCCACCCAGGGGAAAAAAAATCCACCTCCACAATGCTGTATGCTAACACCGGATTTAAAATATAAATAAATATATAATGCATTAACCCAAGTCCCCAGGGGAAAGTCACAAATCCACATAGTGTCGTGAATGGTACAGTTTGATTCAGGAGTTCTAAAGTAGCTAAAAGACACATATATGTTCATAGAGCCAGAGAGGTCTCTATTGGCTACATCACACAGCAGGCACAGGAGTAGGCATTTTTCTTTCCAGTTTAAATTTTCACTCAGTTAGGTTTAGATCACCTTTCACAAGCAGTTTATGCATTCATTTCAAAATCCAGAAATGTCCAGCCTATCCTGCCTGGGGCAGCTCTGCCTCTATGAGGGTGGAGGATATGTAGGTCTGAGGATAAAAGAGTGAAGGACAACAAGATACAGGTAGAAAACTCTTTTGCATCCAAATCCAAAATGTAGCTCACAAGGTTTTGTGGCACCGAGGGGGGCGAGGGGAAGCTTTGGGCCAGCTTATAGCAGTTTGTTAGCTGTCATACATCTGTGTGGATTCTTTTTCCAGATGGGGATTTTAGCTCTCACAGATTCTAAATGTTTTATTTTAAAAAAAATGTTGCTGTCAACTTCTTAGATGCATCATTTATTCTAGGGATCAGAAATAGGCAACGTAGATCAGAAAAAAGAATTGGCCCTAACCATGATCAAACACAAGAGTTTATTTTCCTCACTTTTTGTGCCTACAACTCCAATCAACGCAAACAGAAATTGTGCACATGTATAGGGGAAAAAAACAAGATTAATTCCCAGAGGGCCTCCTGTTAAAGTCAATGGAGGAACTGAAATCAATGGGAGTTGGATCAGGCCTCTAAATGGGATAAATTCTATCTCCCTAATGAGTCTTGACAATCTCTGTGCTTTGGGAATTACTGTATTTAGGCCAACAAAGCTTAGACAACTTAGGTGGGATACACAGGCATTTAGAATACACATAAGATTAATTCCTGGTAAGAGACTAAAATAGTCATCAGAATGTAAGTCATAATCAACAGCAGGGAGTTGTACCGGGCTTGTCAGCTATTGTACAGTGATCACACAGTACCACAGAGTACAGAATCTACGCTGAGACTTTCAGCAAGGTATCACTGTGCAGATCCTACTGAAAAGCCTTGTGAATTAAAATTTGCAACAACTTCTTCACTCCAGCACTAGCTGTAACTGGCAAAGACACTGTTCTCTTGGAATCTGATAATGAGCTTGCAGATGTCTCCCCAGAATGTAAGTACCAGCACAAGAACAAAACCAATGTGTAAAACTACAGGCTATATGAGTTTGCAGACTAGTACTAGAACAAATTACGGTGGGGAAGAGGTGATAAAGTGATACTCAGATTTAAGCCGCTACTTTTCCAGAATGATTTCTAGAGACTGTTAACCAACCAGCTATGGGTTCTGCATAAAACACTCTATTGACAGACATTGTTGACTTGAGTCCTACAGACTAGAATCATTTTTGTGCTTCACACAGTGTCTTGTTGGCTAGTTGCAGTTAGTACAATAAAAGATTGGGGTTTTCTATGGCTTTTAGAAAATGATGTGATTACTCCAAAGGTCTGATAGGAATACGAACACGAGTAAGGACTGCAGGGACCAGGCCTAATAGTTCAGCATTTCCTCTTTGTTTTAATGTTCATTTATCCAAATTGTTGATTATTGTGTGATATTTTGACTGTCTACATGAATTTTAAAAAACAAAAGAATTCTGAACTTTAGGAAAACAAAAATTGGAAAGGTTGGGGGGGGTCATTTAACTACTTCAAGGATTTAAAAATGATCAATCACATTGCTCTAAAATGTAATTATTTTTTAAAATGCTATTTAAAATGAACAGTCAAGGCTCAGATGTTCAATCTGGGTTCCTAAAGTTAGGCAACTAAAGCCAAATTTAGGCCCCTAAGTAAAAGTAGACTTCAAAGGTGCTGAGCACCCCAGATCCCATCAAAATCACTGAGAGCTGCAGGTGCGCAGCACTTCTGAAGAACGGACCGTTTCTGTTCAGGGGTCTACCAATGGATTCGGGTCTCTAGCTATCGGCAGGCAAGTTTGAAAACAGCCTCCTTGCCCCCGAGCTTCAGTTTAATTCTTGCCCCAACCCAAAGTGCAAATGCATCCAAAGCCAACCTGTGATAATGAAGAAGCATGTGTGAGTGCGGACGGTCACCATGAATGAGAATGTTGTTGTATATTTAAATGTGCAACAATAATCACTGTGGCAACTCGTACTGAACAACATTCTTGAAATCCTCTTTCTCACAATAAAGTCAGGCTGATCAGCGATCCCGTCAGCACTTGCCGGCTATAAGTATTTCCATTCATTTTACCACTTATTCAGTGAGAGGGAGATAGTGAGAGAGACAACAGATTCAGATACTGCTCTGAAGTGCTGCCTTGCTCAAAAACCAGAGGTTAAAGAAAGCAGATTGTGAACACCAGCATTTTTGACATTTACAAAGCACACAACAAAGGAGTCAGTGCACTCACCCAGTATAGCCCAGACTTTTCTGTTCTCACCCAGAGCTCACACAATCTCTGTGCTACGAAGTGAAGAAGTGCTGTGGGTGGCAAGAAGCAGATGATCATACCAAACTGCACTCCTTTGCAGCAGAATTCTTCTCTCTCCAGCAGTACCCTCACTAATCAGAAGTGTTCACAACAGGAGGCTCTGCTGCTAGTGAGGGACATGCTTCCTGTCATCCTAAAACATTCTCCAACCACCTTGCAGACTAGGGAGAAGAGCAAGTGAAGCTGCATCTTGAAAACAATGGAAATCTATTGACAAGGAAGTTTAAAGAAAGGCTCTGTCAATACATATATTATTCATGGACACCATTCAAACTCTGCCCAAGCATCTAAGCCTGTGCCCCAATTTACTCACAGTAGGACAGAAAAAGCTGGAACTAGACACAACGCCTTTTACAGGAGCTGTATTTAAATTGGAGATAGATTTAGTAGATTTACTCCATTAAGTTCCCAGATCTCTAACATTATTTTTTATAGGCCTTGCTTTCAAACTCGGCGCAGATAGGAATTTTGGCTTCCATACTTTTCCTCATTATTTGCTGGCTCATCCGAGACAGTCTTAACGTGAAAGACCTGAATGGAAAGCACGTCTTCATAACTGGATGTGACAGTGGGTTTGGAAACTTGCTGGCTAAACAGCTTGACCAAAGGGGATTCCATGTCATCGCCGCGTGTCTGACAGAAAAGGGAAGCCGAGAACTACTAGCCTGCACATCCCTCTCACTGAAGACTGTGATACTGAACTTAACTGACTCCATCAGCATTGACAATGCAGTGGAGTTTGTGAAACAAGAGACAGATGGGGAGGGTAAGTGGTATAGCCGCAGTCCATACAAATTACTAAATATAGTCCAGTATAAAACAGAAGAGTTCTGGTAGTAATCTTCCATAATAACCACACAGGAGTATTTCTTGTGCTGATTAAAGCTGTACTTTCTTCAGTGCTATGGTTCTATCTAGTTAGGTATTTATTAGCACCAACCACCA
>NW_020707821.1:0-5455 GCF_002925995.2 Terrapene triunguis
GTCTCTGTACACAGAGAGCTGTTACCCTTCCCTTTATAGTTATGACACGTCCCCAAATCACAGATAGTGTTGGACGTTCGGTTCCACACTGGCTGTGATTTCTTCCTGGAGTTCTAGGAGAAAACAGAGTTAATAAGACACATGTACCTTTAGACATACTACTGATTATATAAAAACTAACAGTATGTTTCATTCCAAGAACAATTGTTAACCAGTTAACTCTGGGAAACTTTCCCGGGAGAGTGCATCAGCCACTTTGTTAGAAGCTCCCGAAATGTGTTGTATTTCAAAATCAAAATCTTGGAGAGCTAAACTCCATCGAAGAAGTTTTTTGTTATTTCCCTTGGGGGTATGAAGCCACTGTAGCGCAGCATGGTCTGTTTGTAGTTGGAAACACCGTCCCCAAACATATGGTCGTAGCTTTTCCAGCGCGTACACAATGGCGTAACATTCCTTTTCGCTGATTGACCAGTGGCTTTCCCTCTCAGACAGTTTCTTGCTGAGAAACACGACAGGATGGAATTCTTGATCCGGTCCTTTCTGCATTAAAACTGCTCCCACGCCTCGCTCGGACGCATCTGTGGTTACTAGGAACGGTTTGTCAAAGTCTGGGGCCCTTAGCACAGGGTCAGACATGAGTGTTGCCTTAAGCTGGTTAAAGGCCTTTTGACACTTATCAGTCCACTGAACTGCATTTGGCTGTTTCTTTCTGGTTAGGTCTGTCAGCGGGGCGGCGATTTGGCTGTAGTGTGGTACAAATCGCCTATAATATCCGGCCAAGCCTAAGAAGGATTGGACCTGTTTCTTTGACTTTGGAACCGGCCACTTTTGGATAGCATCCACTTTGGCCTGTAGGGGATTTATAGTTCCTCGACCCACCTGGTGCCCCAGGTACGTCACTCTGTTTTGGCCTATTTGACACTTTTTAGCCTTAACAGTAAGTCCTGCCTGCCGGATGCGCTCGAAGACTTTTTCCAGGTGCTCCAGGTGTTCTGTCCATGAATCAGAAAAAATGGCCACATCATCGAAGTAGGCAACTGCAGATTCTCCCAATCCCGCTAAGAGACCATCTACAAGTCTTTGGAAGGTGGCGGGTGCATTTCGCAACCCGAAAGGGAGTACATTGAGTTCATACACTCCTGCCTGGGTGACGAAGGCGGACCTTTCCTTAGCGGGTTCATCTAGTGGTACTTGCCAGTATCCTTTGGTTAAGTCTAAAGTAGAGATGAATTGGGCATGTCCCAATTTTTCCAATAGCTCATCTGTGCGTGGCATTGGATAGTTGTCAGGACGAGTTACAGCATTTAGCTTACGGTAGTCCACGCAAAAGCATATTTCCCCATCTGGTTTGGGAACTAGAACCACTGGAGATGCCCATGCACTGGTAGAGGGGCGGATTATACCCATCTGTAGCATGTCCTGGATCTCCCTTTGTATAGCAGCTTGGGCATGAGGTGACTCCCGGTAGGGTGGGGTTCTAATTGGGTGAGCATTACCTGTGTCAATGGAGTGGTATGCCCGTTCGGTCCGTCCTGGAGTGGCTGAGAAAATCGGTGCAAAGCTTGTGCACAGCTCCTTGATCTGCTGTAGCTGCAGACGTCCCAGGGTTGTGGAGAGGTTCACCTCTTCCACGCCACCATTCCTTGTTCCTTCGTAGTAGACACCTGCAGGCCACTCCGCGTCATCCGTTTCCTGGGTTGTAAACTGGCAAACGTTTAATTCTCTGGAATAAAAGGGCTTAAGAGAATTAACATGGTATACCTGAGGCTTTATGTTGGAGGTGGGGGAGGCTATGAGATAGTTAACAGCTCCTAGGCGCTCCTGGAACGTGAATGGTCCTTCCCACGACGCTTCCATTTTATGGGCCTGGAGCGCCTTTAAGACCATGACTTGGTCTCCTACTTTGAAGGACCGTTCTCTGGAATGTTTATCATACCAGGCCTTTTGCTCTTCCTGAGCATCCTTTAGGTTTTCTTTAGCAAGGGCTAAAGAGTGTCGGACGGTGTTTTGTAGGTTGCTTACAAAGTCTAGAATGTTAGTTCCTGGAGAAGGCGTAAACCCCTCCCATTGCTGCTTCACCAACTGTAATGGCCCCTTAACCTCGCGGCCATACACAAGTTCAAATGGTGAAAACTCTAAACTGGGATGTGGTACAGCCCTGTAGGCAAAAAGCAACTGCTGCAACACTAGGTCCCAATCATTGGAGTGTTCATTTACGAATTTACGTATCATGGCCCCCAAAGTTCCATTAAACCTCTCCACCAGACCATTGGTTTGATGGTGATGAGGGGTGGCAACCAAGTGATTCACCCCATGAGCTTCCCACAGGTTTTTCATGTTCCCTGCCAGGAAATTAGTTCCCGAATCTGTAAGGATGTCGGTGGGCCAACCTACCCTGGCAAAAATGTCTGCTAATGCCTGGCACACACTTAGCCTTGGTGTTGCTTAAGGGTACAGCTTCTGGCCATCGGGTAGCAAAATCCATGAAAGTCAGTATGTACTGCTTTCCTCTGGGTGTCTTCTTTGGGAAAGGACCCAGAATATCCACAGCTACTCGCTGAAATGGGACCTCAATTATGGGTAGTGGCTGGAGAGGGGCTTTAACCTGGTCTTGGGGCTTTCCCACTCGTTGGCACACCTCACAAGACCGGACATAATTAGCAACGTCCTTGCCCATTCCCTCCCAGTGGAAGGACTTCCCCAACCGGTCTTTGGTTCTGTTCACCCCAGAATGGTCACTGGGATGATCATGGGCTAAGCTCAAGAGCTTTACCCGATACTTAGTGGGAACCACCAACTGTCTTTGAGGATGCCAGTCTTCCTGGTGCCCACCAGAAAGAGTCTCCTTGTATAAAAGTCCTTGTTCTACAACAAACCGGGATCGGTTAGAAGAGCTGAGAGGCGGTGGGGTGCTCCACGCCGCCGCCCAAGCTTTCTGGAGGCTGTCATCTGCTTCCTGCTCGGCCTGGAACTGTTCCCTTGATGCTGGAGACATCAGTTCCTCCTTGGACTGTGGACTGGGGCTTGGTCCCTCTGGAAGCGATGCAGGTGCTGGGACTGTTTCCATTGACTGTGAACTGCTGTCCGCTGGTGCACTATGTGGTATTTCAGGCTCTGGCTGAGCCTCTTGGGTAGGGTTATCTGCTACTTCCGCCAGTTCAGGCTCGCTGGTGCCCTCTGGCATTGGAGTTGTAGACGGGTTTGCAAGCGCTGGACTCAGTGCTGTCAATGGTTCTGGTGCTGGTTGCATTGTCAGTTCCGGTTCTGGGACTGGCTTTGGCTGGGTCTCTGGGATTGGATCCACTACGGCTGTTGCAGTCGTTGGCAGGGGATCCGCTTCCACCACCTGTGTTTGGGTCTCCGGTAACACAGACGGGGCCCTGGTGGACGGCTCAGGAACAGGGATGGGGGTGGAAGCTTGCTTAGCCTGGCTGCGGGTGACTATTCCCACCCTCTTGGCTAGCTTCACATGGTTGGCCAAGTCTTCCCCCAGCAGCATGGGGATGGGATAATTGTCATAGACTGCAAAAGTCCACATTCCTGCCCAGCCCTTGTACTGGACATGCAACTGGGCTGTAGGCAAGGTTACAGACTGTGACACGAAGGGTTGAATTGTCACTGTAGCCTCCGGGTTGATGAGTTTGGGGTCCACTAGGGATTGGTGGATAGTTGACACTTGTGCCCCAGTGTCCCTCCAAGCGATAACCTTCTTTCTGCCCACTCTCAAGGTTTCCCTTCGCTCCGAGGGTATGAGAGAGGCATCTGGGTCTGGGGATCTTTGGTGTGATTGGGGTGTAATGAACTGTAATCGGTTGGGGTTCTTGGGGCAGTGAGCCTTTATATGCCCCAGTTCATTACATTTAAAACATCGCCCTGCTAAGGTATCACCGGGGCGATGTTGGTTGATAGAGACTGGTGTGGTGGGGTGAGAAGGCGTCTGGGGTTTCCCTTGGGATGTGGGTGGGGCCTTGGGTTGTCCCCGGTGGTAAGGTTTTGTTTCGGCTTGCCCCTTCTGATATTCGCTCCAACTGCTACTAGCTTTTTTCTTTTCTGTCACCTCCACCCATTTGGCTCCAATCTCCCCCGCCTCGGTTACAGTTTTGGGCTTCCCATCTAGGATGTACCTTTCTATTTCCTCAGGAACACCCTCTAAAAACTGCTCCATTTGCAATAGGAAGGGCAACTCTTCCGTAGATTTAACATTTGCTCCTGATATCCAGGCATCCCAATTTTTCCCAATGTGGTAGGCATGTCGGGTAAATGACACTTCGGGTTTCCACCTTAGGGCTCTGAACCGCCGACGGGCATGCTCAGGTGTTAGCCCCATTCTGATTCTGGCCTTGTTTTTAAAAAGTTCATAACTGTTCATGTGTTCCTTAGGCATTTCAGCCGCCACCTCTGCTAAGGGTCCACTGAGCTGCGGTCTCAGCTCTACCATGTACTGGGTTAGAGGGATGTTGTATCCAAGGCAGGCCCTTTCAAAATTTTCTAAGAAGGCCTCAGTATCATCGCCTGCCTTGTAGGTGGGGAATTTCCTGGGATGGGAAGTGGTACCTGGAGAGGAGTTGTTAGGATGGTCTGCTGCATTCTGCCTAGTCCTTGCTGCTTCCAGTTCCATCTCTCTCTTGTGGGCCTCCTGTTTGGCTTTTTCTTCTCTTTCATGGGCCTCCTGTTTGGCTTTTTCTTCTCTTTCATGGGCCTCCTGTTTGGCTTTTTCCAGCTCCATTTCTCTCTTGTGGGCCTCCTCTTTGGCTTTCTCTTCTCTGTCTCTCAGCTCCATCTCTCTCTTGTGGGCCCCCTCTTTGGCTTTCTCTTCTCTGTCTCTCAGCTCTATCTCTTTTTCTTTCAGCTCCATAGCTCTCTTGTGGGCCTCCTCTTTAGCTTTTTCTTCTTTGGTAGTCATTTTCCTGGTTTTCTTGTGCTGGGTCACACCCCTCTGCAGTTGACTGAAACTGGTATGTACTTAGCTCAGGCTCCTGCTGAGTGCTGCTGAGTTAACAGAGACTTTCTAACTAGCTACTTCCGAGGATGTAAAAAGAAAAAAAACAAAATTCAGCTTGTAAATTACCTTTACCAGTTCAAAGTTTGCTCACTGATTGAACCCTTCTCTTAACAAAGCCCCTTGTTAAAAAAAACTTAACACCTCTGCCTTCAGGCAAGGAGAGATAAGATATGCATCTACCTTCAGCTCTGCTTTCCAAGCAGCTAGAAGGAAAAAAAAATCTCTTACTGGCTTTTGGGTTTAAAATGTATCCCACCTCTGCCACCATGTCAAGGCTGTATCCCCACTTTGAACTTTAGGGTACAAGAGTGGGGGCCTGCATGAGGACTCCTAAGCTTATCTACCAGCTTAGCTCTGGTCCGCTGCCACCATCTCAAGAACTCCCTCCCTGGGAAGCCTTGAGAAACCTTTCACCAATTCCCTGGTGAACACAGATCCAAACCCCCTTGGATC
>NW_020707822.1:0-2962 GCF_002925995.2 Terrapene triunguis
TCCTCCCCTTAGGCTGGGGGGAGGATCCTTTAGCAGTGGGCGGGCTTTGCCCACCCACTTCCCGGAACCCAATAGGTATAGGGTGTCACCCTGTCCCTGTTTTTACATTAGTTGTCCCCCGTAATCATTTGGGTTTTAGGTCCCGTGGGTCCTCCCCTTAGGCTGGGGGGGGATCCTTTAGCACTTCCTGAAGCCCAATAGGTACAGGGTGTCACATCATGGCTTTGCCAGTCCAGCCCGTTTGCTCTGGGCAACTTTAACTTTTGCTGGCCTTTAGTACCTTAGTCTTTTATAGAGAACTGGCTGAAATTTTTCATTCAAAACTTTTTTTTGCCAAAAAGGCAGCTTCAGGTCAACTGAAACATCGCAAATCCATGCTGAATTTGCCAAATTCTTTCGGGCGACAAAATACCTAAAACCAAACAAAAACAAAGATCCAAACCCCAAAATGGTCACGCTTTGACATTTTTCTATTTGAAACAGCTTTTTTTTTTAATTTCTTTCAATTTTATTTCTTAGAAAGGTTAAAAAGTTCAACCGCCATTCAAACCATTTCATCCAACCCCAAATGATTTTTGTTGTGGGTTTTTTTGTTTGTTTTTGGTTTGGGTTTTTTTACTTTTCAGTTTGCCAAACATCAAAAAATGTTGCAGGTTGAGCCGAAGCAAATTTGTTTTCCAGTGTTTCGGCATGGCCAGCAAACCAAAAAAGTTCTTTGCAAAGCTCTAGCCTGGTAGTGTTTGATGTAGCAACTCTGTTCTGTCGCTAGCATCTCTTGGCATCACACAGAGACTAACCCACCCTCCTCCCACCCCACTGTCACCTCATCCCTTACCCACAATCACACTCCTCCTGCCTCTCCTCCTCAACTCCCTTTATCCCCCTGCCTGTGCTTTCCTCTCCTGTCCCACTGTCCTGTTATCACAGGCGTGCCCACAGGCAGCTCTCCCTGCAGGCTGGCTCTTTGCGCTCTGCCATCCCCTTGCCAGCGTCTGGATTCTCTGCATGGACGCCGCACTCCGGGCTTCCTGTGGCAATATGAGATGTGATGCCCCACAGTATAGGTATGCTCAATGCATAGGGCAGCAGGGAGAAGGGCCATGGATGCTGGCCCAACCTGGCAGCTAGACATTTATATGGTGGCCTTGGCACCTGCAGCTGGCTGGGCCCTCACTCGGTGCCTGCAGTCAGTTGTCAGTACGAAGCTGCAGGCATGGATTCAGGGGTGGGCTGAGGGCCCATGGTGTAACTGTGCAAACGCCCTGGCCCAGGCAGGCATTGAGTGCTCCATTCCCATCACTGTTGTCACTCAGCAGGGATCTATTTGCTTCTTTGCTTGCAAAATACAAAACCGCCTGTGCAGCCCCTACTCCACATGGCAGCAGCAGAGCTGTGTGGGGCGGCCCTGCCCCCGGAGCCCTGACTGGCTGGGGATGGGCCGAGAAGGGAGCTGGCAAGACATCCCAGCCCTGCTTGCTGCAGCTCCCCTTTGGAGGAGGGAATCGCCCCTCAGGAGCGGCTGCATTGGCTGGGTATATGCTGCTGAGGCAAGGCTGCAGCAGACTTAAGGGGCCCTGAGCTCAGGCCTGGGGGCAGGCTCAGGGTGCAGGGTGCGCCGCACACAAGAGCAAGCCACTGCCCAAAAGGGAGGGGGTGCCGTGAGCTGTGGCAAAGGGACACCGTCAATGGAGTCTGAGGTCTGTTAAGCATCCACGATGTGTCCCTCTCCTGTTTCCTGTTCCTTTCAGGGACACCAGGGCTGTGCCCGTGCTAAGAAATGTCTGTGCATTGGAGTCATTCTTGCCCCCCTAAGGCCTCAGAGACCTGTCGAAGAGGGGAGCCTTTGCCACTCAATTAATCCGCTGCCACCGCCTGGTTCTTCTCATGACAGAGAGCTCCACAGTGCCCCCTACCAGCGCTGTGCCCTGCTGGCTCCAACGCTCCGTTTGCTTCCCCTGCCTGCGCTGCCTGGCCCTGCTGGAGTGGCGCAGCTTGGAGCAGCAGGAGCTGGACATGAAATCAGAAGGCACCAGGGTCTGCATTTCCAGCCCGGTGCTTGGGGCACCTCCCCCAGGTTAGCAGAGGAATCAGGCTGCTCCAGCAGCTGTTGCCTCCCCTGACCTCTAACCCGCATGGAGCCTGAGTCGCTGCAGGAGTGGCAGCCCAAGGAGGGTGAAGTGCACGCATGCGAGATGGACAGCTGAGGTGCGGACAGGCTCAGCACAGAGGATCATCGTAAAAGCAGGGAGGGGGAGGCTGGAGGGACTGAGCTATCACTGTCAGTGCATGGTGCTGGGCGTGGGAACAACTGGCCTCACCTCCTGGAAACAAAATGGCAGCAAATCTTCCCTACTGGATGCCTTTCAGATCTGATCCCCAAGGCACCTTGAACTGCGTCGTGGGGATCCCTCACTCTGAGAGGGGCTGCGAGTCATCACAGCGCTGCACTGACAGCCCCTGCGTCTCTGGGGACTGCTCAGCTCCCCGGCGTAGGAGAAGGGTAAGTCCAGCAATGCTGCACCTCCCCATACACTCTCCATGCCTAGGGCTGGCACCCCCACTTGGACCAGCTGCTGTAAAGGAAAGGAAAAGCAATAAGTCGCACCATCAGCCATGACTTTGGGCAGGTGGGAGCATTTGAGCATCCCCAAACAGAACAAGCAGGGCAGTTACTGCAGGGTATTTCTCAGCCTCTTGTTTCTGATTATTGCTAGTCTCTATTGCTGTAGTGCCCAGAGGTCCTGCCCAGGGATCAGGGCTCCATTACTCTAGGCACTGTATACACACACACACACAGTTATTCCCTGTGCAGGAGGAAACAGCACAAACATTGCAAACAATACGCGACTCAGATTAGGCTGCAGTGCTCATAACCCAACCAGTCCCCCATCATCATACAGACCCTGGTCCCGATTCAGGAGGGGATTTAAGCATGTGCCTAACTTGAAGCCTCTGAGTAATC
>NW_020707823.1:0-2859 GCF_002925995.2 Terrapene triunguis
GGTCCTCCCCTTAGGCTGGGGGGAGGATCCTTTAGCAGTGGGCGGGCGTAAGCCCGCCCACTTCCTGAAGCCCAATAGGTACAGGGTGTCACATCATGGCTTTGCCAGTCCAGCCCGTTTGCTCTGGGCAACTTTAACTTTTGCTGGCCTTTAGTACCTTAGTCTTTTATAGAGAACTGGCTGAAATTTTTCATTCAAAACTTTTTTTTGCCAAAAAAGCAGCTTCAGGTCAACTGAAACATCGCAAATCCATGCTGAATTTGCCAAATTCTTTCGGGCGACAAAATACCTAAAACCAAACAAAAACAAAAATCCAAACCCCAAAATGGTCACGCTTTGACATTTTTCTATTTGAAACAGCTTTTTTTTTTTAATTTCTTTCAATTTTATTTCTTAGAAAGGTTAAAAAATTCAACCGCCATTCAAACCATTTCATCCAACCCCAAATGATTTTTGTTGTGGGTTTTTTTGTTTGTTTTTGGTTTGGGTTTTTTTACTTTTCAGTTTGCCAAACATCAAAAAATGTTGCGAGTTGAGCCGAAGCAAATTCGTTTTCCAGTGTTTCGGCATGGCCAGCAAACCAAAAAAGGTTCTTTGCAAAGCTCTAGCCTGGTAGTGTTTGATGTAGCAACTCTGTTCTGTTGCTAGCATCTCTTGGCATCACACAGAGACTAACCCACCCTCCTCCCACCCCACTGTCACCTCATCCCTTATCCACAATCACACTCCTCCTGCCTCTCCTCCTCAACTCCCTTTATCCCCCTGCCTGTGCTTTCCTCTCCTGTCCCACTGCCCTGTTATCACAGGCGTGCCCACAGGCAGCTCTCCCTGCAGGCTGGCTCTTTGCGCTCTGCCATCCCCTTGCCAGCGTCTGGATTCTCTGCATGGAAGCCGCACTCCGGGCTTCCTGTGGCAATATGAGATGTGATGCCCCACAGTATAGGTATGCTCAATGCATAGGGCAGCAGGGAGAAGGGCCATGGATGCTGGCCCAACCTGGCAGCTAGACATTTATATGGTGGCCTTGGCACCTGCAGCTGGCTGGGCCCTCACTCGGTGCCTGCAGTCAGTTGTCAGTACGAAGCTGCAGGCGTGGATTCAGGGGTGGGCTGAGGGCCCATGGTGTAACTGTGCAAACGCCCTGGCCCAGGCAGGCATTGAGTGCTCCATTCCCATCACTGTTGTCACTCAGCAGGGATCTATTTGCTTCTTTGCTTGCAAAATACAAAACCGCCTGTGCAGCCCCTACTCCACATGGCAGCAGCAGAGCTGTGTGGGGCGGCCCTGCCCCCGGAGCCCTGACTGGCTGGGGATGGGCCGAGAAGGGAGCTGGCAGGACATCCCAGCCCTGCTTGCTGCAGCTCCCCTTTGGAGGAGGGAGTCGCCCCTCCGGAGCGGCTGCATTGGCTGGGTATATGCTGCTGAGGCAAGGCTGCAGCAGACTTAAGGGGCCCTGAGCTCAGGCCTGGGGGCAGGCTCAGGGTGCAGGGTGCGCCGCACACAAGAGCAAGCCACTGCCCAAAAGGGAGGGGGTGCCGTGAGCTGTGGCAAAGGGACACCGTCGATGGAGTCTGAGGTCTGTTAAGCATCCACGATGTGTCCCTCTCTTGTTTCCTGTTCCTTTCAGGGACACCAGGGCTGTGCCCGTGCTAAGAAATGTCTGTGCATTGGAGTCATTCCTGCCCCCCTAAGGCCTCAGAGACCTGTCGAAGAGGGGAGCCTTTGCCACTCAATTAATCCGCTGCCACCGCCTGGTTCTTCTCATGACAGAGAGCTCCACAGTGCCCCCTACCAGCGCTGTGCCCTGCTGGCTCCAACGCTCGGTTTGCTTTCCCTGCCTGCGCTGCCTGGCCCTGCTGGAGTGGCGCAGCTTGGAGCAGAAGGAGCTGGACATGAAATCAGAAGGCACCAGGGTCTGCGTTTCCAGCCCGGTGCTTGGGGCACCTCCCCCAGGTTAGCAGAGGAATCAGGCCGCTCCAGCAGCTGTTGCCTCCCCTGACCTCTAACCCGCATGGAGCCTGAGTCGCTGCAGGAGTGGCAGCCCAAGGAGGGTGAAGTGCACGCATGCGAGATGGACAGCTGAGGTGCGGACAGGCTCAGCACAGAGGATCATCGTAAAAGCAGGGAGGGGGAGGCTGGAGGGACTGAGCTATCACTGTCAGTGCATGGTGCTGGGCGTGGGAACAACTGGCCTCACCTCCTGGAAACAAAATGGCAGCAAATCTTCCCTACTGGATGCCTTTCAGATCTGATCCCCAAGGCACCTTGAACTGCGTCGTGGGGATCCCTCACTCTGAGAGGGGCTGCGAGTCATCACAGCGCTGCACAACACCCCGGGAGGGTCAGACAGTGCCCTGCTGCCCTGACAGCCCCTGCATCTCTGGGGACTGCTCAGCTCCCCGGCAATGCTGCACCTCCCCATACACTCTCCATGCCTAGGGCTGGCACCCCCACTTGGACCAGCTGCTGTAAAGGAAAGGAAAAGCAACAAGTCGCACCATCAGCCATGACTTTGGGCAGGCGGGAGCATTTGAGCATCCCCAAACAGAACAAGCAGGGCAGTTACTGCAGGGTATTTCTCAGCCTCTTGTTTCTGATTATTGCTAGTCTCTATTGCTGTAGTGCCCAGAGGTCCTGCCCAGGGATCAGGGCTCCATTACTCTAGGCACTGTATACACACACACACACACACAGTTATTCCCTGTGCAGGAGGAAACAGCACAAACACTGCAAACAATACGCGACTCAGATTAGGCTGCAGTGCTCATAGCCCAACCAGTCCCCCATCATCATACAGACCCTGGTCCCGATCCAGGAGGGGATTTAAGCATGTGCCTAACTTGAAGCCTCTGAGTAATC
>NW_020707824.1:0-1179 GCF_002925995.2 Terrapene triunguis
CCTCCCACCCTTTGTGTGGGTGTGCAGCACGCAGCACAATGGGAACCTCGGTCTTGCCTGGGACCCCTTAGGTGCTACCGTAATTCTATTAATAGTTTCATCCTACAAACTGTGCTTGGGGCCAGTACCTGTGTTTTGGACGCTGTCCCTGTCCCAAGGCAGCAGGGAGACCTTCAGAGTTTGTGTCCCCAGTCAGGATCCTAGTTGGGAGGGCCCCGATTCAGGACAGAAAAGACTCACGTGCTATGCTCTGTTGGAGTCAATGGGGTTGGGGTGCATCCCTGGATTGAGCGTATGCTGTGATTTCTCTCTTGCACTTCCCCAGTAGCTCTGCACCCCAATCTCTCCCCACAGCCCCCCATGTCCCGTTCCTTGAAGCCAGGGGCTCCCAGGACTCCAGACCCCCAGCGAGGCTAGGTTCTTCATCTGGGAGCAGCGAGCTGCCCCATCTCCGTTCATCCCCAGCCCCCCTTTCCCGGCCAGCCACGCCACACGACCCAGCCACAGGGAGCGACCCCTAGAACTGCCAAGCCTGCCCCTGGGGGAAAACCCGGGCTAGATCTATCACTACAGACCGCCACAATAGCACCTAGGCACTAAATGATCAGGGCCTCGTCGGGCTGGGTGGTGTCCAGGCCCTGACCCCAGCTCTAGGGATGATATTCTGCAAGGATCAGCTGCCTGGATGTGCCTCAGGGGTGGCAGGGCCTGGGGTCACCCCGCCAACCAGCTCCCCCCATGTGCTGGGTGTTTTCTTGCCCGGGAAGAAGGGCCCACCCAGCGCAGTCTAGGTCGCACCCGAGGACCCCAAGGCAAGCGGGAGCTGTGTCATAGCCAACACCCAGGCTGGATTCTTGGCTTGAGATTCAGCATGGGGCTTCGGTGCCCTGGGCAGGGTGTGGGGTGACAATTTGGGGGCATTTGGTTGTGGGGATTCATGGCCCCACCCAATACTCTGTTTGCAATCTGTAATTAGAAGGCTCATTCCATCCGCTTCGAATCTGGGGGGTGGGGGCAGAGAGGGGATGGCTCCCCCCCGCCCCCCAAATACCACCCCACGGAAGCCTTTCTACAAGCGGTGAAGCCTGGTCCCTGCCCGCAGCATGAACCCGAGTCCTGGCTCCCAGCTCTAACCACTAGACCCCACTCCCCTCCCAGAGCTGGGGATAGAACCCAGGA
>NW_020707825.1:0-1183 GCF_002925995.2 Terrapene triunguis
CCTCCCACCCTTTGTGTGGGTGTGCAGCACGCAGCACAATGGGAACCCCGGTCTTGCCTGGGACCCCTTAGGTGCTACCGTAATTCTATTAATAGTTTCATCCTACAAACTGTGCTTGGGGCCAGTACCTGTGTTTTGGACGCTGTCCCTGTCCCAAGGCGGCAGGGAGACCTTCAGAGTTTGTGTCCCCAGTCAGGATCCTAGTTGGGAGGGCCCCGATTCAGGACAGAACAGACTCACGTGCTATGCTCTGTTGGAGTCAATGGGGTTGGGGTGCATCCCTGGATTGAGCGTATGCTGTGATTTCTCTCTTGCACTTCCCCAGTAGCTCTGCACCCCAATCTCTCCCCACAGCCCCCCATGTCCCGTTCCTTGAAGCCAGGGGCTCCCAGGACTCCAGACCCCCAGCGAGGCTAGGTTCTTCATCTGGGAGCAGCGAGCTGCCCCATCTCCGTTCATCCCCAGCCCCCCTTTCCCGGCCAGCCACGCCACACGACCCAGCCACAGGGAGCGACCCCTAGAACTGCCAAGCCTGCCCCTGGGGGAAAACCCGGGCTAGATCTATCACTACAGACAGCCACAATAGCACCTAGGCACTAAATGATCAGGGCCTCGTCGGGCTGGGTGGTGCCCAGGCCCTGACCCCAGCTCTAGGTATGATATTCTGCAAGGATCAGCTGCCTGGATGTGCCTCAGGGGTGGCAGGGCCTGGGGTCACCCCGCCAACCAGCTCCCCCCATGTGCTGGGTGTTTTCTTGCCCGGGAAGAAGGGCCCACCCAGCGCAGTCTAGGTCGCACCCGAGGACCCCAAGGCAAGCGGGAGCTGTGTCAGAGCCAACACCCAGGCTGGATTCTTGGCTTGAGATTCAGCATGGGGCTTCGGTGCCCTGGGCAGGGTGTGGGGTGACAATTTGGGGGCATTTGGTTGTGGGGATTCATGGCCCCACCCAATACTCTGTTTGCAATCAGTAATTAGAAGGCTCATTCCATCCGCTTCGAATCTGGGGGGTGGGGGCAGAGAGGGGATGGCTCCCCCCCGCCCCCCAAATACCACCCCACAGAAGCCTTTCCACAAGCGGTGAAGCCTGGTCCCTGCCCGCAGCATGAACCCGAGTCCTGGCTCCCAGCTCTAACCGCTAGACCCCACTCCCCTCCCAGAGCTGGGGATAGAACCCAGGAGTCC
>NW_020707826.1:0-6083 GCF_002925995.2 Terrapene triunguis
TGTCAAGGCTGGATCCCCACTTTGAACTTTAGGGTTCAAATGTAGGGGCCTGCATAAAAACTTCTAAGCTTATCTACCAGCTTAGCTTTGGTCCGCTGCCACCATCACAAGAATTCCCTCCCTGGGAAGCCTTGAGAAACCTTTCACCAATTCCCTGGTGAACACAGATCCAAACCCCCTTGGATCTTAAAACAAGGAGAAGTTAACCATCCCCCCTCCTTCCTTCCACCCTCCTTTCACCAACTCCTGGTGAATACAGATCCAAACCCCCTTGGATCTTAAAACAAGGAGAAATCAATCTGGTTCTTAAAAAAGAAGGCTTTTAATTAAAGAAAAAGGTAAAAATCATCTCTGTAAAATCAGTATGGAGAATACTTTACAGGGTAATCAAACTTAAAGAGCTCAGAGGACCCCCCTCTGTCTTAGGTTCAAAGTACAGCAAACAAAGATACACACTCTGGTAAAAAGGTACATTTACAAGTTGAGAAAACAAAGTAAATCTAAGACGCCTTGCCTGTCTTTTACTTACTAGTTTGAAATAGGAGAGACTTGTTTAGAAAGATGGGGAGAACCTGGATTGATGTCTGGTCCCTCTCAGTCCCAAGAGCGAACCACCCCTAAAACAAAGAGCACACACACAAACCTTTCCCCCCCCCAAGATTTGAAAGTATCTTGTCTCCTTATTGGTCCTTCGGGTCAGGCGTCAGCCAGGTTACCCGAGCCTCTTAACCCTTTACAGGTAAAAGGATTTGGAGTCTCTGTACACAGAGAGCTGTTACCCTTCCCTTCATAGTTATGACACGCCCCCCAAATCACAGATAGTGTTGGACGTTCGGTTCCACACTGGCTGTGATTTCTTCCTGGAGTTCTAGGAGAAAACAGAGTTAATAAGACACATGTACCTTTAGACATACTACTGATTATATAAAAACTAACAATATGTTTCATTCCAAGAACAATTGTTAACCAGTTAACTCTGGGAAACTTTCCCGGGAGAGTGCATCAGCCACTTTGTTAGAAGCTCCCGAAATGTGTTGTATTTCAAAATCAAAATCTTGGAGAGCTAAACTCCACCGAAGAAGTTTTTTGTTATTTCCCTTGGCGGTATGAAGCCACTGTAGCGCAGCATGGTCTGTTTGTAGTTGGAAACGCCGTCCCCAAACATATGGGCGTAGCTTTTCCAGCGCGTACACAATGGCGTAGCATTCCTTTTCGCTGATTGACCAGTGACTTTCCCTCTCAGACAGTTTTTTGCTGAGAAACACGACAGGATGGAATTCTTGATCCGGTCCTTCCTGCATTAAAACTGCTCCCACGCCTCTCTCGGAAGCATCTGTGGTTACTAGGAACGGTTTGTCAAAGTCTGGGGCCCTTAGCACAGGGTCAGACATGAGTGTTGCCTTAAGCTGGTTAAAGGCCTTTTGACACTTATCAGTCCACTGAACTGCATTTGGCTGTTTCTTTCTGGTTAGGTCTGTCAGCGGGGCGGCGATTTGGCTGTAGTGTGGTACAAATCGCCTATAATATCCGGCCAAGCCTAAGAAGGATTGGACCTGTTTCTTTGACTTTGGAACCGGCCACTTTTGGATAGCATCCACTTTGGCCTGTAGGGGATTTATAGTTCCTTGACCCACCTGGTGCCCCAGGTACGTCACTCTGTTTTGGCCTATTTGACACTTTTTAGCCTTAACAGTTAGTCCTGCCTGTCGGATGCGCTCGAAGACTTTTCCCAGGTGCTCCAGGTGTTCTGTCCATGAATCAGAAAAAATGGCCACATCATCGAGGTAGGCAACTGCAGATTCTCCCAATCCCGCTAAGAGACCATCTACAAGTCTTTGGAAGGTGGCGGGTGCATTTCGCAACCCGAAAGGGAGTACATTGAATTCGTACACCCCTGCCTGGGTGACGAAGGCTGACCTTTCCTTAGCGGGTTCATCTAGTGGTACTTGCCAGTACCCTTTGGTTAAGTCTAAAGTAGAGATGAATTGGGCATGTCCCAATTTTTCCAATAGCTCATCTATGCGTGGCATTGGATAGTTGTCAGGACGAGTTACAGCATTTAGCTTATGGTAGTCCACGCAAAAGCGTATTTCCCCATCTGGTTTGGGAACTAGAACCACTGGAGATGCCCATGCACTGTTAGAGGGGCGGATTATACCCATCTGTAGCATGTCCTGGATCTCCCTTTGTATAGCCGCTTGGGCATGAGGTGACTCCCGGTAGGGTGGGGTTCTAATTGGGTGAGCATTACCTGTGTCAATGGAGTGGTATGCCCGTTCGGTCCGTCCTGGAGTGGCTGAGAAAATCGGTGCAAAGCTTGTGCACAGCTCCTTGATCTGCTGTCGCTGCAGACGTCCCAGGGTCGTGGAGAGGTTCACCTCTTCCACGCCACCATTCCTTTTTCCTTCGTAGTAGACACCTGCAGGCCACTCCGCGTCATCTGTTTCCTGGGCTGTAAACTGGCAAACGTTTAATCCTCTGGAATAAAAGGGCTTAAGAGAATTAACATGGTATACCTTAGGCTTTATGTTGGAGGTGGGGGAGGCTATGAGATAGTTAACAGCTCCTAGGCGCTCCTGGACCGTGAATGGTCCTTCCCACGACGCTTCCATTTTATGGGCCTGGAGCGCCTTTAAGACCATGACTTGGGCTCCTACTTTGAAGGACCGTTCTCTGGAATGTTTATCATACCAGGCCTTTTGCTCTTCCTGAGCATTCTTTAGGTTTTCTTTAGCAAGGGCTAAAGAGTGTCGGAGGGTGTTTTGTAGGTTGCTTACAAAGTCTAGAATGTTAGTTCCTGGAGAAGGCGTAAACCCCTCCCATTGCTGCTTCACCAACTGTAATGGCCCCTTAACCTCGCGGCCATACACAAGTTCAAATGGTGAAAACCCTAAACTGGGATGTGGTACAGCCCTGTAGGCAAAAAGCAACTGCTGCAACACTAGGTCCCAATCATTGGAGTGTTCATTTATGAATTTACGTATCATGGCCCCCAAAGTTCCATTAAACCTCTCCACCAGACCATTGGTTTGATGGTGATGAGGGGTGGCAACCAAGTGATTCACCCCATGAGCTTCCCACAGGTTTTTCATGTTCCCTGCCAGGAAATTAGTTCCCGAATCTGTAAGGATGTCGGAGGGCCAACCTACCCTGGCAAAAATGTCTGCTAATGCCTGGCACACACTTTTAGTCTTGGTGTTGCTTAAGGGTACAGCTTCCGGCCATCGGGTAGCAAAATCCATGAAAGTCAGTACGTACTGCTTTCCTCTGGGTGTCTTCTTTGGGAAAGGACCCAGAATATCCACAGCTACTCGCTGAAATGGGACCTCAATTATGGGTAGTGGCTGGAGAGGGGCTTTAACCTGGTCTTGGGGCTTTCCCACTCGTTGGCACACCTCACAAGACCGGACATAATTAGCAACGTCCTTGCCCATTCCCTCCCAGTGGAAGGACTTCCCCAACCGGTCTTTGGTTCTGTTCACCCCAGAATGGCCACTGGGATGATCATGGGCTAAGCTCAAGAGCTTTACCCGATACTTAGTGGGAACCACCAACTGTCTTTGAGGATGCCAGTCTTCCTGGTGCCCACCAGAAAGAGTTTCCTTGTATAAAAGTCCTTGTTCTACAACAAACCGGGATCGGTTAGAAGAGCTGAGAGGCGGTGGGGTGCTCCGTGCCGCCGCCCAAGCTTTCTGAAGGCTGTCATCTGCTTCCTGCTCGGCCTGGAACTGTTCCCTTGATGCTGGAGACATCAGTTCCTCCTTGGACTGTGGACTGGGGCTTGGTCCCTCTGGAAGCGATGCAGGTGCTGGGACTGTTTCCATTGACTGTGAACCGCTGTCCGCTGGTGCACTATGTGGTATCTCAGGCTCTGGCTGAGCCTCTTGGGTAGGGTTATCTGCTGCTTCCGCCAGTTCAGGCTCGCTGGTGCCCTCTGGCATTGGAGTTGTAGACGGGTTTGCAAGCGCTGGACTCAGTGCCGGCAATGGTTCTGGTGCTGGTTGCGTTGCCAGTTCCGGTTCCGGGACTGGCTTTGGCTGGGTCTCTGGGATTGGATCCACTATGGCTGTTGCAGTCGTTGGCAGGGGATCCGGTTCCACCACCTGTGTTTGGGTCTCCGGTAACACAGACGGGGCCCTGGTGGACGGCTCAGGAACAGGGATGGGGGTGAAAGCTTGCTTAGCCTGGCTGCGGGTGACTATTCCCACCCTCTTGGCTAGCTTTACATGGTTGGCCAAGTCTTCCCCCAGCAGCATGGGGATGGGATAATTGTCATAGACTGCAAAAGTCCACATTCCTGCCCAGCCCTTGTACTGGACATGCAACTGGGCTGTAGGCAAGGTTACAGACTGTGACACGAAGGGTTGAATTGTCACTGTAGCCTCCGGGTTGATGAGTTTGGGGTCCACTAGGGATTGGTGGATAGTTGACACTTGTGCCCCAGTGTCCCTCCAAGCAATAACCTTCTTTCCGCCCACTCTCAAGGTTTCCCTTCGCTCCGAGGGTATGAGAGAGGCATCTGGGTCTGGGGATCTTTGGTGTGATTGGGGTGTAATGAACTGTAATCGGTTAGGGTTCTTGGGGCAGTGAGCCTTTATATGCCCCAGTTCATTACATTTAAAACATCGCCCTGCTAAGGTATCACCGGGGCGATGTTGGTTGGTGGAGACTGGTGGGGTGGGGTGAGAAGGCGTCTGGGGTTTCCCTTGGGATGTGGGTGGGGTCTTGGGTTGTCCCTGGTGGTAAGGTTTTGTTTCGGCTTGCCCCTTCTGATATTCGCTCCAACTGCTACTAGCTTTTTTCTTTTCTGTCACCTCCACCCATTTGGCTCCAATCTCCCCCGCCTCGGTTACAGTTTTGGGCTTCCCATCTAGGATGTACCTTTCTATTTCCTCAGGAACACCCTCTAAAAACTGCTCCATTTGCAATAGGAAGGGCAACTCTTCCGTAGATTTAACATTTGCTCCTGATATCCAGGCATCCCAATTTTTCCCAATGTGGTAGGCATGTCGGGTAAATGACACATCGGGTTTCCACCTTAGGGCTCTGAACCGCCGACGGGCATGCTCAGGTGTTAGCCCCATTCTGATTCTGGCCTTGTTTTTAAAAAGTTCATAACTGTTCATGTGTTCCTTAGGCATTTCAGCCGCCACCTCTGCTAAGGGTCCACTGAGCTGCGGCCTCAGCTCTACCATGTACTGGGTTGGAGGGATGTTGTATCCAAGGCAGGCCCTTTCAAAATTTTCTAAGAAGGCCTCAGTATCATCGCCTGCCTTGTAGGTGGGGAATTTCCTGGGATGGGAAGTGGTACCTGGAGAGGAGTTGTTAGGATGGTCTGATGCATCCTGCCTAGTCCTTGCTGCTTCCAGTTCCATCTCTTTTTCTTTCAGCTCCATCTCTCTTTTATGGGCCTCCTGTTTGGCTTTTTCTTCTCTTTCATGGGCCTCCTGTTTGGCTTTTTCTTCTCTTTCATGGGCCTCCTGTTTGGCTTTTTCCAGCTCCATTTCTCTCTTGTGGGCCTCCTCTTTGGCTTTCTCTTCTCTGTCTCTCAGCTCCATCTCTCTCTTGTGGGCCCCCTCTTTGGCTTTCTTTTCTCTGTCTCTCAGCTCTATCTCTTTTTCTTTCAGCTCCATAGCTCTCTTGTGGGCCTCCTCTTTAGCTTTTTCTTCTTTGGTAGTCATTTTCCTGGTTTTCCTGTGCTGGGTCACCCCCTCTGCAGTTGACTGAAACTGGGATGTACTTAGCTGTGGCTGCTGCTGAGTTAACAGAGACTTTCTAACAAGCTACTCCCGAGGATGTAAAAAGAAAAAAAAACAATTCAACTTGTAAATTGCCTTTACCAGTTCAAAGTTTGCTCACTGATTGAACCCTTCTCTTAACAAAGCCCCTTGTTAAAAAAAACTTAACACCTCTGCCTTCAGGCAAGGAGAGATAAGATATGCATCTACCTTCAGCTCTGCTCTCCAAGCAGCTAAAAGGAAAAAAAAATCTCTTACTGGCTTTTGGGTTAAAACGATCTCCACCGCTATGCCACCATGTCAAGGCTGGATCCCCACTTTGAACTTTAGGGTTCAAATGTAGGG